>NW_027070047.1:161076-166080 GCF_002906115.3 Quercus suber
GAGGGGTATTCGAATCCAATATTTGTCACGGAAGAGATTAGACACTACCACTAAACTACAAGATCAATGACAAGCAAATTATGATTTAGTACACAGTACAGAGTATTTAGACTGTCAAATGAACCCAAAAAACAAAAAAGGAAGAACTCAGACCACCAAAGCTCCAACGGCGGAGGTTTCAGCCATCAATCCCACCTCTGGGTTTCGCCTGACCTCAACACGACCAAGAGCTCCTCCGATCATCATATCTCTCTCCGATCTAACAGTCTCGTGCTCCTCCGTGACAAACAGCAACCACCACATGATGAGAGTGAGGGTGAGGGTGACTGGGTAAGACCATGAGGGGCGGATGAGAGTGAGAGTGAGAGTGAGAGTGAGTGAGGGTGAGGCGAGAGAGACAGCTGAGTTGAGAGAGAAATATATATTTTTGTAATTTTACCTCTACCCTTTTCTTTCTTTCTTTCTTTCTTTTTTTTTTCTTTTTTTTTTTTAATATGTCTTCCCATGTCATGGGATGTCCCCCCACCCCCCAGGACTTTTTAATTAATAAGAATGTATTCAATCGTACAGAGAATAATAAGAAGTTTACACGGTACAGAACAAGCTGAATTTCTAGAAGATCCTCACACCTTTATCCTCTTATAACCTGTAACAATGTCATACACTAATAAATATTTTTATTTGAGTCTATATATCTATGAGGACAATTTCTGCCTTGCTAAAGAGATTATAATAGTAATGCTAATCATTCCAATGGTACACAATAGTAAGGAGTAGCGTGGTATCCAATAAAAACGGATGTTGGAAGTTGGAAGAGTAACACAATTGTTAATTAACTCTCATAATTATAAGAAGAAAGAGTAATACTACTATTTAGAGTAAGTAGCACTCCCTTTAAACTATTCTAATTTAAGCATCTTGACACACATTGCTAATGTTCATGTAATAAAAAGAGTAATGTTGAGGATATAATATTTTTTAACTGGTAATTGTTGACGTAAACGGTTATGATTAGAATAGTATTATTTTCAATAAACTTTATTACTAATACCACTTTTGTTATACTCCAATACTACTTTTGTTATACAATAAGTCATATTAAGAGTTGCGAAACAAATCATAAAAAATGTTGTCCTTAGATTTATTGTGCAAGTGATGCTAAGGTTACAACGAATTTCATTGTATAATATTTACAAATTAATGTATTATTAGTCACAACAACAAAATATTTACTTTTTAAAAAAAAAAATATTTTCCTTTACCATGGTTTTTATTTTTATGATCATATTGGCAATTATTTGATTGGAATAGTGTTTGGATTATTTTTGGGGGGAAAAAATTATTCATACTTTTAATTGAGTTAAATGGCCCAAAATTAAATTTACTAGTCGGATTAAAATGTTGGTCAACCCATTAAATCTAGATGTCTTCAACTCTCATCCACCAGAGATGTTAATTTTTTGGACCAATTATCTACATGTGTTAGGGTCAACCAAATGGTTTGGAGTATTTGGACTTGAAGCTTATGCTATGCCCAAATCTAGCTTTTGAAAAGTACTCTATTGTACCACATAGGAAATGGGACAAGGAAAAAATAGCTCAAGTGGACAAGGCAAACTTATTCCAAAAAGACAACCCTTATTTGATTTGTAAAGGAAACCAAAATATGGAAACTCAATTCCAGATCATATAAATGAGCAATTAGATATGCATCAATCATAATCTCTGACTGGCAATTAGGAAAATAACTAAGAACCATTTCCCAAAAGAGAAGATGATAAAGAGTGACTTATCCATGTTGATTTGGGCTTCTATAAAAATATATCCAAATCCACCTTTTTGTTTATGAGCCCAAAATGGAGGATTTGGTTATGGAGGCCAAAACATTTTCCCAAACCGGCCAGCAGTAAGAAAAAGACCCAGATCCACACTTTTTTTTTCTTTTTTTTGTGGATAAAACCAGATCCACACCATTATTCATAAACTTTAACTAGTATAAGAGGAAAAAGAAAAACAGAGCATGACTTGCACGAAAACAATCAGAAAACCAGTTCAAATTTTCACAACCACAGGAAAATTCAAACTTCCCAAACTGGCCAGCAGAAAGAGAAAGGCTTGGATCCACACTATTATTCATAAACCTCAGCAAGTTTGGAGAATAAAGAAAAACAGGGCATGACTTGCACGAAAACAATCGCAAAAACAAACGGTTCAAATTTTCCTAAGCCCTCAACAAGTATTGGTCTAAAATCACTTTATTCATAGAACATTACAAACCACAATAGATCCACACAATATAGATTCTGCAAAATGAAAAAAGAAAATGCAAACCTCATACCACGGACAATTCGAGCTACGCAATTCAAACAAACCAATAAAAACAGAGCATGAAGCAAAGCACACTTTGTTTCAACTTATTTATATTGGAAGCTCCAAATTATGTAAAATTAAAACACACTTAGTAGGTATCAACATAGAAGTGTTGTTAGTTAAAAACCTGGAAAGAGCGAGGAGTGTGATTATGAGAACAAACAGGCCAAGAACTATTTGAGCAGCAAGTATAACCTCTGGATTAAGCTCGTTCACTATAGTAACCAAGAGAAAATTAATTGTATGAAATGAACCAACAAAAGTAAAAATTGTTAAAAAGATATATTCATTCTCACCCAGTAGAGGAGGCTGCATAGGCTGCATTTTGGTTCTTAGAGGAGTAGAGGACGCTTGGTTTTGTTTTGGTTTTTAGAGGAGTAGAGGGGTTTTGTTTTGGTTCTTGTTCTAGGACAAGGAAACCAACTCGTTCCTAGCAAAGTGAAAGGAAGGGAACGAGTTAAGGGCAGAGGACGTTGGGTTCTTATAGGAGTATAGGACGTTGGGTTTTGGTTCTAAGGCAAGGAAACCAACTCGTTCCTATTCAATGGTAGTCACTTTTCATTTGCACGTTGGGTTTTGGTTTTGGTTTTAGGACCAACAGTGACTACCAACTCAATGGTTTTAGGACCAAAAGTGAGTCACTTTGGCTACCAACTAAATGGTTTTAGGACCAACTCATTCCAAGCAAAGTGGAAGTAGTGACTCATTTGTGAAAGGGAACATTTTGATTTTATGAAGTAGCCACTTGTAGTCACTTTTCATTTGCGAAAGCGAATATTTTATTTTGATTATTTGCGAAACTGTTCATTTGCAAAAGGGAACATTTTGATTTTATGAAGTAGTGACTCACTTTTCATTATCTAGTTGGTTTCGAGGTCAGCTGGTCCTCCAGAAGAAGAGAAATGGAACAGAGAAGAATTAAGAAGAAAATGAATTGAGAAAATGCTTATTCGTTAGTCCACAGTACAGTCCACTATCTTGGTCTTATACTCTTCCCGCCCACTAACTAACTTTTGAACTCATGTAACTGACTCATGCCCGTGACTAACTAATGCTAGGAACTGATGTAACTAACTCATGCCAGCCAATACAATCAGTTATAACTACTAATGCCAGCTGTACTAGTAACCAATACAATTTGTAATCAGCTAGCTACTACAATCAATCAACACTACAATCTACTACAATTAATCCGATGCACATGCACTTGCTATTCTAACAATACCCTCCCCTTTAAAACACCTTGCCCACAAGGTGTGGAAACTGTTGTTGCAGCAAGGATAGGTCCTCCCAGGTAGCATCTTCCACTCGTTCACCTTGCCACTGAACTAAGACCTGAGTAACAGACCTGTTCCGCAGATGATGAGACCTCTCTTGTAACACAGCAATAGGCTCTGGCTTGAGAATGCCCTCAGAATCCACAGGTGGTAAAGAAGGCAGAGGCATCACATGTTGACCCAACCTTTGCTTTAAACAAGAAACATGAAATGTGGGATGAAGTTTGGATTCAGGTGGCAAGTCTAATTTATAAGAGACAGGACCAATTCTCTGCAATATCTGAAAAGGACCATAGAATCTAGGTGATAGTTTTCCCAAACGTTTCTGCCTCAAGGACATTTGTTTGTAAGGGTGCAGCTTCAGATAGACCCAATCTCCAACTTCAAATTCTCTCATAGTCCTGTGCTTATCAGCAGTAACCTTCATACGCACCTGAGCAGCCACTAGATTTTGCTTCAATAATACAATCAATTGCTGTCTACTTCGTAAATGCTCCTCCACACTCTCTACTTTTGTAGTGCCAGGAATGTAATCTAAGAGTCTTGGGGGAGGGAAACCATACAATGCCTCAAAAGGTGTCATCTTAAGAGAAACATGAAAATTGGTATTGAACCAAAATTCTGCCAAGGGTAACCATTCCACCCAAGAATGTTGTTTGTCTGCAGCAAATGCTCTTAAGTAATGCTCCAAACTCTTGTTAACTACCTCTGTTTGGCCATCTGTTTGGGGGTCGTAAGCAGTAGACATAGCAAGTTTAACCCCTTGAAGCCTCATCAACTCTTGCCAAAATTGTGAAGTAAAGATGGGATCTCTGTCACTGACAATAGTGGCCGGTAAACCATGCAATTTAAAAACATATTGCATATAAAGTTGGGCTACTTTGGCTGCAGTGTAAGGGTGTGACAATGGCACAAAGTGAACAAACTTAGTGAACCTATCCACCACCACTAACACCACATCCTTGAACTGAGATTTAGGGAGCCCCTCAACAAAATCCATACTAACATCCATCCAAGGTTTCTCAGGTATTGGCAAAGGTTGCAGAAGACCAGCTGGGTTACAAGTCTCATATTTCAACCTCTGACAAATATCACACTCTCTCACTAACTTCTTAACATCAGTCCTTAAACCAGGCCAATGGAAGTCTCTTTTTACCCTATGCAAGGTCTTAAGAAAGCCTGAGTGACCCCCCAAGGGACTGTCATGGACCTGATGCAAGATAGCAGTCTTCAAAGCACCACAAGTGCCTAAGTAAACCTTCCCTTTGTACAACAACAACCCATTCTGCAGAGAATAGCCTTTAGGAACAACTTGACCTGAACCCAAGGCCTTTATAATGCTCTGCACTTGCTGATC
>NW_027070047.1:167357-185512 GCF_002906115.3 Quercus suber
TAGGGAAACTTATGGTTAACAACTGGAATCCCTTGTATTATACCAAGGTACTCAGCCATTGAGTGCCAACACAGCATCACACCCTCCTAAGGCTAGTACATGAAAGGAACACAGAATTCCACCCCTTGTATACACACTGGTACACTACTACAAAAGCCTTGAGTTCTTACCATAGTGCCATTAGCTACTTTAACTTCTAAGATTCTGGAGGTATCAACTTTAACTGCAATTTAGAGACCATTAATGCATCCACAAAGTTGTGAGTGCTACCTGTGTCCACCAACAACACCAATCCACTGCCCTTAATCCTTCCTCTAACCCTCATAGTACCGGTGTAGGAGTCCCAGTTAAAGCATATAAGGTGATCCCCACATCCTCTTCTGTTCTATAAGTTTATTCCTACAGAACTCTTCATCTAAATCTGTAATTTGAACTCCAGATTGTACTGCGATGTTATATCAATCCCTTCTAACAGAAACAATTTAACACTTTTGCACTTATGCCAGGCCCCATTTTTCATCACAATTATAACACAACCCCTTCTTCCTCCTTTCATCCATTTGAGCAGGAGTAAGTCTCTTAACTGGTACCTTTGATTTATATCTAACAATGCATTATTTTAGGCAAACCAAGAATTGAAGTGTTACCTGGTTCTTGATGATTCCTTGTGCTCTTCCTGCTACTCCACACATATTCTTCCTGAATTTTAGCCAATCCAAAAGCTTCATTCAAGGACTGAGGGTTAAGCATTCTTACAGGTAACCTTATTTCATCCCTTAAACCACTCAAGAAGCAACTAAGCTTGTGTAAAGGAGAAAGACCTTTGACTCGGTTAGAGACAGCTTCAAATTCTGCCTTATACACAGCCACATGTTGAAGTTTGCCTCATCCTGGTCAAGACCTCCATAGGATCATCGTAGGCACTGGTTCCAAATCTAACATGCAATGCTGGTACCAAGGACTCCCAATCTGTAAACACCTTAGCCTCCTCTGCTTCCTGGAACCAAATCAATGCCTCTAAATCCATGTGAAAGGAAGCTATCAATAGCTTCTCTGTAATAGGAGTTTGATAGTACACAAAGTACTGATTCGCCTTGTAAACCAATTAGCTGGATCACTACCTGAAAATCTGGAAAATCTAACCTCACAGACTTGGCAAACGACGAAGTTGAAGAACTTGGAATGGAAGAATTTGGTTGCACATTTCTCTGCGAAGGATCTTGATTCACATCGATTGAATTCAATTTTTGTAAAATTACATTGATATTTTGATTCATCGAATTGATATTCTGATTCATCTCATTCATTGTTCTGGTGTGAATGCTTTGAATCGTTTGCATTTCTTGGATGTCTCTGTTGTGATGATCAGAAGAAGTACGAAGAGAAGCAATAGCTTCATTCACTGCACTCATGGCCGCAGCTCTAGTTTCAGTCATGGTAGCACAGGAACGATGCTCTGATACCAATTGATAAGCACAGAGAAATGGAAATTGATTATCTAGCTGGTTTCGAGGTCAGCTGGTCCTCCAGAAGAAGAGAAACGAGACAGAGAAGAATTGAGAAGGAAATGAATTAAGGAAATGCTTATTGGTTATCCCTCAATACAGTCCACTATCTTGGTTTTATACTCTTCCCGCCCACTAACTAACTTTGAACTGATGTAACTAACTCATGCCAGCCAATACAATCAGTTATAACTACTAATGCCAGCTGTACTAGTAACCAATACAATTTGTAATCAGCTATTACAATCAATCAACACTACAATTTATTACAATCAATCAGTTGCACTTGATATCCTAACACCCTACATCACATATTCTATTTTAAGATTACAACACATTAAAATAATATAAAACAAACCTCTCCTCTATGTTAAAAAAATTAACAAAAGCAAATATGTGGAGCACATGGGGACTAATGAAGAGAGAGGTAGAGAGGAAGGGAGAGAGAGATCACATTAGATGTGACTTGGGAGAGAGAGCATTGAATAAAAAATAAGCAAATATGTTCAACACATCTGACCCTACACTCTTATTATCAAAAAAGCTTTGAAACAAATGCCAAATTCATTTGGCATTTGACACATCTCATGAAGGTGATTATTTTTGTGTGTGTTTGGTGTGCTAAGTGCTAAATATTTAGCATTTAGCACACTTGATGCTAGTTTTCTTTCTTTTGGAATGGTATGGACAGATATGCAAAAAACCTTATTCCTATTTTATAAAACTTCTATCCCTTCAGTACAGATGTCACTCTCTCTCTCTCTCTTAGCCACTCTGCAAAGCTCACCATGTTGTCCACCACGCCAAGCCACTAAGCTCATGTCGTTATCCAACACATTACACTACTAAGTTCACGCCCTAATTCACCATGCCAAGCCGCTAACCTCCCATGTGTTCCAGACTCTCACCTTCAAGCTCATGTCATTATCCAACACATTACACTACTAAGTTCACGCCCTAATTCACCATGCCAAGCTGCTGAACTCCCATGTGTTCCAGACTCTCACCTTCAAATCTCTCTTATACAGACAAATTTTGCTAAAAGCTTTTGGCATTCTGAACTCCCACCTTTGAATCTCTCTCAATTGACCTCCCACTTTTTTTTTTTTTTTTTTTGGTTGTGAGTTGATTTTGATGGGTTATTGGAGGCTGATTTTGGTGGGTTATGGTGGTTGTGGGCTGATTTTGGTTACGATGGTCAATGGGGATTGGATGACTTTGGAGTTTTGTTACGATGGTTGATGGTAGTTGGATGGTTTTAGGTGGTAGTGGGTTTGTAATAGTGGTGGGTTGTGGTGGTGGTGGGGGTTCCAATCTGGTGGATGTGGGCGGTGGGTAGTGGTTATGGTTGGTTTTGTATCTATTTATTTATTTTTATTGCATGAGTTTTTTTAGGTTATTTTAATGTGTTATATATATTATTTTAACGTGTTATATGGAAGAATAGAATATCTAATGTAGGTTAATTGTAAAATGATGTATACAAATATAAAAAGTAACTTTTTAATGTGTTAAAATATCTTCTTTTTTTTTTTTTAGCACAGTTGATGTTAGGGATGGCAATGGGGCGGGGCGGGGTGAGGCCGAAGGATGGGGTCTTCACCCCCACCCCACATAGTTTTGTCTTGCCCCATTCCTGCCTCGCCCCGCATGACGGAGAAAATTTTCTTGCCCCATCCCCACCCCTTGGGGCCTCACGAAGCCTCACCCCACCTTGTAAAACTCTACTTCTTGTTGATTTGTTCACAAATATTGCTTTTTTTTTTTTTAATAAAACCTATTTCATTAATAAAAATATACTTGAAATTACAAATGAATTCATCCCACCAAATCAAACTAATTTTTAGCAAAAACAAAATAATATTATCCAAATGCTTAACAACATAATATCACAATAAAAACAAAAATCTCATAGTACAAAATCAATGATTCAATGGAATATAAATTTGTTTCTAATAAAGACAAAAGAAAACATTTTGGTACCTTATTTCCAACTTTGCTAGAGAGAAAAAAGAGGCATAGAACTATGTTAGGTAGAATTAAATAAGTTAATAATATGTTTGTTTAAATAGTAGGGTTTTAGAATATGAAAAATTTACAATTCAACCCTTATCAATGTGAGGCGAGGTGGGGCGGGGATGGGATGGGACGAGGCAAAATTACCATCCCTAGTTGATGTTGATACTCTAACAAATCCTAACGGTACAAAAAAGATAACAATAAAATGGAACCTCAACATTACAATAACTCATAAAGATTTACTCCCTCTGTCCCAATTTGTTTGTTTAGTTTAAAAAGTCAAACTTTTTAAGGGAACATTATTTATTACATTGTCTACCTTATAAAAATGTATAAGATTACAAAATTACCTTTAAATAAATTTATCTGCTTTTAAAAAAAAAAAAAATTGTTCTCAATGAAGCAACTAAAAGGTGCCCCAATTAAATTGATTTTTATATATTTGTTAATTTTCTTTTCAAATAATTTTGAAAATAAAGTAAGGGTATAATAGGAACATTAGTAAATTAATAACTTTTATTTTTAAAATAACAAAGTTTCTCTCTAAACTAGTTTGTAGATAAACTCTTCAAATTTCTCATATATATATATATATATATATATTTGTGAATTTTGAAAATCTAACCGTTGAATTTCATGCTCCTTATGCTCTTAATATACGTATCAAATTTCATTCAAAGTGGATATTATTTACTATTTGATCAATTAACTTATTTTTTATATACAACTTTAGATCGCAAAAACTTGAAATTATAACATTTATTTGATGACACAGCAATTGATCTTTGATCTTCTTGAAATTTTGTAAGTATTAAAAATGTAATAAGAACATGCAATTTAACAGTTAGATTTTCAAAATTCACACTTAATATTAAGATATATGATGAGTTTGTAGGGTTTCTCTCCAAACTAGTTTGGAGAGAAACTTTGTTCTTTTTAGAAACAGAACAATATTTTGGGACATCTCAAAATGGAATAGAGGATAAACAAACTGGAACGGAGGAAGTATTTAATAGTACTTAACAAATTCTCATTTTATATATTTATATATAATAGCAATTGCATTGGATGTGCTAATGGCTAAATTTTAGCATTTTGGCATAGGAAATAGCAAAATGCATGCACTATTAGAGCATTCACATCCGAATGCTATATCTCATTTTATTTTACCATCCCCAAAAGCTATTTTATCAATTATACCATACCATTTTACAATACACTCAACATCCTAAAACTCTATTAATTTACCATCTTATTAAAATATTATTTTTTTAATCTTTCTTTATTATTTCTTTTCCAACCGTCATTTTTTTTTGTTTCAAATTCAACTATTCTAGCCTTTTCAAATTCATCTATTCCAACAGTCATCCTCAACAATCTGCCAGTTTTTTTTTTCTTTCTTTTCAATTTCTTTCCAACTATTTCAACAACTTGCCAATTTTTTTTTTTTTTAGAAAGAACCTGCCAAATATCAATGTACTCAAATTTGCCAACTTTAAAAATCCACATACGTATATATTCCATCAAACCTGTCAAATATTAATGTAAAATCTACATATATATTTATAGATGCATCCTGTCAAATATTAATGTATTCAACCTGCCAATTTTAATGATCCACATACACACACACACACACACACACACACATATATAGAACCTGCCAATTTTTCCTTTTTTTTTTTTAGAAAGAACTTACCAAATATCAATTTACTCAAACTTACTAACTTTAAAAATCCACATACATACATATAAATGCAACCTACCAAATATCAATGTACTCAACTTGCCAACTTAAAAAATCTACATACAGTTTCTCAAAAAAAAAAAAAAAAAAATCTACATACATATATATACATACAACTTGCCGCCAATATACCGACAACGTTTATGTTGTGATGTTAAACCCTTAAGAACTCGCCTCATTATCTCATCCTCGTCTGAGTCATCAAGAAGCAATTTAAGAAGCCTAGAGTGACCCATAGAGACAACCTTGAAGACAACAGTGTTAGGAAATTATCACAATTATTGCGAAGCAAGCAAAGATTACATTATGGAAAGGGAACAAGTAGATATATTATTCAATAAACAAAGCTTAAAATCTGTCAAAGCAAAAGTCCCCTGGTAAAGATTGATAAGAAATAGAGGAGTTGTAAGGGTGAGAGGGAAGAGGAGAGGAAGGAAATTGAGAGTCCAATGGGATTGAATTTGAGAGATAGGCAATAGTCTCAAGGTATATTAATATTAACATTTGTTTGTTTGTTTTGTTGTTTTGTTGCCCCCCNAAAAAAAAGGTCTAAGCATTCATAATTAATACTAATTTGATATTTTTGCTTCATTATTTTCACATTTATGAATGTTTCTCACACTTATCTATTATTTTAAATTTATGTTTTTAACTCTACTATAACCAGATTATCTTGGCATGTACGTACTTTGCTATTTGATATTTAAAATTTTTTACTCATTATAGAATGCTCAATCATTCATCTTTTAATTCATTTATATGCAGTTATGTAAATATCTCAATTGTTTTCTTAAAATTCACAACAAATAATTAAACCAATATTGTCTTAATTTTATTATTTTTTTACACAAAAAAAAGTTTAAAAAAATGGTTTGGGTCATGGGTTGGGTCGGGTTGACTCGCAAAAAACATGGGTCGAGTCATGAGTCAACCCGTTTTTGCTTCGGGTCAAAAAATGGGGTTCAGGTCGAGTTAGAAAATTCTGACCTGTTTTTCCATGTTTAATAAAGAATATATAATTTAACAACTAGATTTTCAAAATTGACCATGTTAATTTATTTAATGAGAGTTGTAGCCTTAGGGTATAATTAAATTTGTAGTCAAACTTTGCCCTTAAACTTTAGTCCTCTTAACAATATATTAGATCCTTACAAACAAAAAGAAAAATCCCAAGAAAATTTTTATCTAACTATAATTTTGATAGAGACGTAACTTGCAACATTGGTAATGAGACTATCATGCAAAAATTTCAAAAAAAAAAAAAAATTGTAAGACTTTATGTATTTATCTGAGCATGTGTGTTTTTTTTTTTTGGTCAATATATAAAGTTCTCTTTTAATTAAATTTTGTGTAATTTAAGTTTTTAACGACCACGTTGGAAAATATTTCTAGAGCTGTTGCTGAGAATTGAGTAATTCGGCCTGCAGACCTATTTCCATATTAAACTTATCACAATAACCTTAAAACCACGGTAGGCCAATAAAAGTAATAATATTTGTGGGGGGTAAAAGCTCAGATCTACCAATTGGGCCTGGGGCCCTGTTTTTGAGATTACTTTATGTCCAAAGAGTAGTAACGGGTTGGGATAGAGTTCACTTGAGGGCAACCAACCCAGAGATGGTGGAAGAGTACAATTCGAAGAGGTCACCATTTGTCCGAGGAGGTTTTACTCCTCGGATACGAATAGTTCTGATCAAATAAATGTACAGAATGCCCGAATACCCTTCCTGGCAATTTTGGTGACAAAGATAAGTTCTGGGCATACTTAGGGATGATAAGGATGAAGAAATATCTCAAGGAAAAGCTGCTACCACCGTATTTAATGCCCTGCAGCAACTTTTCTGACCGTATTTACGTGGAGAAGACCCCTAAACAGTGCAACCTCAACTACCGCCACTCCCAAAAAGCTAGTGAAGATGCTTAATGTGACCTATACTCAAGTATGCAAGCAGATGTAGGACAAGTGGACGATTGGGATGATTAGGAAAGAGGCTATATAAAGAGGAAGAGCCCCTGATAGAAAAGGGGAGGATCCAAAAGAGAGAGAAGAAAAAAAAACAACTGTACTGTAGCTCTGGAACTTGTAACCTAATTCCATTCAATAAAATGCCTCTTCGGACATTAGGTCTACCATTGTTTTCACATGATTGCATGTTAGATTATTCGCAAATACCATAACCAACCCTTGTTTAATTCATATCCGGCCCAGTTCTTTCACCTACGCTCTACAAATTCATTGTCTTGGGTTCATTGGGCTCATACTCCATATCTCGTGGGCTTGGGCTACAAAAGTTGACCCTACAATATTCAATTGTATTCTACAAAATTCTCACTTAAATATTTATAATTATATGTTAATATTTTAAAATAACAAATTTTTTGTATAAAAAATAAAACCTACGAACTCACTTATATTTGTATAAAAAAAATCTTATATGAAAATTTTTGAATTCACATTGATATAAGATGTGACCTTAATCTACAGGCCAATTTTCTTTCAAAAGTCCATCACAAAAACATAACTTCTTTTGTTGGATATTGCCATGAAAACACCAATATGGGGCTCATCTACGAGTATATGGAAAATGGAAACTTGGCAATGCATCTGTCAGGTATTGATCATACTAAGAATCTTTCACTATAAAAATATTAACTTTCTTCCAATTTGTGAGTTTATTAAACTGTAATTACTTAGTTGGATCTATTTTTCTTTACAGATAAAAATGCAAGTTTCCTGAGTTGGGAAACTAGACTCAAAATAGCGATGGACTCAGCACAAGGTCAGCAAGTACATATTTGCCTCTGTGTGTGTGTGTGTCCAATGTAATTGAACTATTGTGTCTGAAATTGAATTTTCAATTTTGAAGGATTGGAGTATTTGCACAATGGTTGCAAGCCACCCATTATCCACCGTGACATGAAGTCTACAAACATCTTATTAGACGGAAATTTTCAGGCAAAACTAACTGATTTAGGGTTGTCTAAAGTTATCCTTGACGAAGGTGGCACTCATGTCTCAACAAAAGTTGTTGGCACCCCAGGATACCTTGATCCCGAGTAAGTATTTGCATTGCATATTTTTGTTTGTTTGTTTGTTTGTTTATTTTTTTTTAATTTTTAATTTTTTTTTTGTGGATATGAATCAATAGTTACAAAAGGGTGGGGGATTTGAACCTAAGATTTTTCTGTTTGAATCTCTAAGAAACTCCAACCAATTAAGCTACAAGGCTCGGCAAATTAATTACATAATTTTGATAGTCACTATTTTTTTAAAATTATTTTTTGACCTATAGGCATACAAAAAGGATCGCACACATATTAGGGTTTTACTTTTCAAGTATGTAAAGCCTTTCTCAAAGACTAATATTTAACCTCAAATATTATTCATCAAATAAAAATCAAAATTAAACTCCAATAATTCGTATGCCAAAAGAATCTTCAAATATTAGAGAAAAAAAAAATCCAAAACTTCAATTGCTTCAAATATTACAGATAACAAGAACCCAAAACTTCAAGTGCATAAAATACATAAACGACAAAAAATCAAACATTAAAAGTCTGATCTTATTCCAAAATTCATAATTTTTTTAACGTGACAAACTCAACGAAGGCCTCAAAACTAATTGTTAGCAAAACAATTTGAAAATGAAAATGGAAGAAATAAAGTGAGCTTGACTACTCAGAAAGTAACCAACTTCCTGACTTTGAGACAAAAGAACGTAAAAATCATAGACTTTGCGACATTGTAAATTTTTAGATCCCTTAATACAAGTTGTTTAACCTAGTTATTTAGCTAAGTGATTACTTAGATAAATTATTCAGTTCTAGGTTAACACAATAATATCATATCATGTAAATAATGTGGAAATATAAAGAACACCACGATATGATGACCCAGAAAAACCTAAATTTTAAAAAACTTGGGAGGATTTAACCTAGTTATCCTCAAGGTAAAAACATATCCACTATGAAAAATTTGAAGTTTTTACAATAGAACTTAGACCAGTAACATCCTATTACTACCTCAAGTAGAAAACTTTTTACTACAATCACGTGACAGCTTCGAATCCATGGACTATTTTTTTTTTTGATCTGCAGCAACCACAAGTTCTAAACTTCTAAAATGTAGCTAGGGTTTTCTTTTTATACTTGAAGTAAAACACTTAATCCTACACGACATATGTGTTTGGGCTGAATTGGAATTTCTGCAGAAAATTAAATCTGCATGAGTTTCAATTGATCGAATCCAATTTTCGATCGATCGAGCCTTGCAGATTTTGTCCAATAAATCCTGCAATCACTCGATTCCAATTTTACATTAAATCACACTTTGAGCAAGCTTAAACCTAGACTCTATGTTTTGATCATGGTTTGCCAACATAATACAAATTAAAGTTCTAATACATTAGTTTCTAAAGTCTTAGAACCTAACAACATCATCTAAATAAAATCAATAGTTTCAATGAAACAATAAATAGCAATTTTTTATTGTATTAAAATTCATACATATACTAAGATCATGTACTAGCAATCTATACGGCAATGGTCACACTCTATATTCTGAATACGCCAACTTAATAAAAAAAATTATTTGGAAAATATTTTAGTATGGAATAAATTGCAATTATATAATTAAAATTAAAAAAAAAATTATTAAATCAAATTTTCCAAGAAATACTAATAATTTTCATAAATAAAATATTTATTTCTATCATTTTTATACTAATTACGGAAAAGTTCACATATCTTATACTCTGCATACTCAAATAGTTCTATGAAAATTATATATGTTGAATTCTCCAAACTTAACCTAAAATCAATCATATATCGATACCATTACTGAAAGTCCCCAGAATACTATACAGTATACATGGTTATATTATAAGATATTTTCGCTGATTATACGACCATTGTTGAAGTTTTTCAAAAACCTCCAATGTTATATATAAAAGCGATAAGAGTAAAGGAATTTGAAAAGTCTCTATATAAAGATTGTGGATGAATCAATCTTGTTTCTCTTTAGAGTTTCTCTCTCAAAATTCTCTTTGAAAGCTTTCTACATTTCGTGGATATAAGGGGTATTTATACTAGGGTGAGAGTGGAATGCGAAGAGTCAGGTTTTCCAAAATAGGCTGGCTGGTGGCTTGGCCTCGTGACTTGACTGAATCGCGAGTTCAAACCGCAAGCTAACAAAACGGCCAGGCTGGACTTTTTGTCCTGTGGTGCTCCAATTGGCGTGACTGTTCATCCTCTCTGCACGCTTCACTCATGTGTTGTAGTTGGCGGCTTACTAGTCATGAGTCACCCGCGAGTCCTAGTCGCGAGTCTTTGCATCTTTGCACAATCTTGAGCATTTCTTCACGCTCTCTCACTCACTACCCTTACATGATTCCTACCTAAATACATGGTTACTAATTGCTAAATTACAAGAAAATTTGGCATGGACTAAAGCCAACAGAATGGTTGATTAAATTCAACCTTATAGTAAATATTTATTTTATTAAGGACTAGACAATAATACTAATTTATATATTATATATATATATGTATATATATATTAGTAATTCCCAAACGGCAATTTAAACCATCCACTGATTCACAGTCACCTCCATGTGACTGACATTAACATCTAGGTTTGTTTGTTTGTTAGTTAGTTTGTTTTTTCACATTATTACTTTATTATATTCTATAAATAATTGAACTAATATTTGGGTTTAAAGATTACATATTAGTTTAAATATGTACTTATAAGTTATGACTTTAAAATCCTTCTTACCAACAAAGAAACAACCTTTAAAACCCTTAATAATTCATATGTTTATATATATATATATATATATATATATATATATATATTAATTTATTTATAAAAATAGCTATAAGTACACCGAAATAGGTCGGTACTGAACTATTTTGCTCCAATGGACAAACCGAAATGAGTTTCGAAACGGAATTCATAACATTGGTATGTAGGGGTGTCAAATGTATGAGTTTGGGCATAATTGGGGTGGGCATAATTGGGTTGGGTACATAAAACTCATTTACCCATTTATTACCCATTTAAATAATTACTTCTAACCTAAACACAACCAAATCCAGTTATTATACTTAAACCACAACCCACCTAATTATCCAATAATCAAAATTACCAAAATATCACTAAAACTTGAAAATGACCAAAGTACTCATAAAATCATTTAAATTTACCTAAAAAAGACCAAATATGCTATAAATAAAAAATAAAAAAAAAACCACTAAAAATGACCAAAATACTTTCGAAACCTAAAAAATAATTGAAATATCCCCGAAACCTAAAAATTAACCAAAATACCCCCAAAAACTAAAAATTACCAAAATACCCCCCTAAACCTAATAAAATGACCGAAATACCCCAAAAAACCTAAAAAATGACCAAAATACTCCCGAAACGTAAAAATGGACCAAAATGCCTGCTAAACCAAAAAAATTGATCAAAATATTCTTAAAAGCTAAAAATGACAAAAATACCGCCAAAAACTAAAAAATGATCGAAATAATCTCGAAATCTAAAAATTACCAAAGTACCCCATAAACCTAAAAGAAATGATTGAAATATCCTCGAAACCAAAGAAAATGACCAAAATACCCCCGAAACTTACAAATTAACCAAAATACCCCATAAACCTAAAAATTGACCGAAATACTTACGAAACCTAAGAAATGACCAAAATAACCCTAAAGCCTAAAAAATGACCAAAATAACCCTAAAACCTAAAAATGACCAAAATACCCCCTAAAAGTATAAAATTATCAAAATACCCTTTAAAGCTAAAAAATGACCAAAATTCCCCTAAACCTTTAAAATGACCCAAATAAACCCAAAACCTCTAAAATTAACAAAAATACCCCCAAAACCTATAAAATGACCAAAATACCCTCAAAACCTAAAAATTAACCAAAATAGCACCTACACCTAAAAAGTGATTGAAATAACCCTGAAACCTAAAAAATGACCAAAATAACCTCGAAGCCTAAAAATTGACCAAAATAACCCCGAAACCTAAAAATGACCAGAATACCCCTGAAACCTAAAAATGACCAAAATACCCCATAAAACTACAAAATGACCAAAATACCCTCTAAACCTAAAAAATTTCCAAAATACCCTCAAACCTATAAAATAACAAAAATACCCCTAACTCACCGGTCAAAGTTAAATACGATGAAAGGTCCATAGAGGAATTGAGATAAAGAGAGACTAATATAGAGAAATAAAGAGACAGAGATAGAGAGAGACATAGATATAGTCTGTAAGGCGCATAGGAATTGAGATTATGGATTGAAACTGCCCTGTGACCAACATAATTATTCACGCAATTGCATCCTTTAAACTTTAAAGATCAATCAACCAGAAGACTTGCTTGTAGTGTGGAGAAAGAGGAAGAACAAGAGATTGACATAACTAAACACAGACCGGCAAAAGGTACGCATCACTTCTCTAATAGTGTGTTCGAATTTTAACTGAAATTCAGATGTTTTATTCTCTTACCCCGTGACCAACATAATTATTCATGCAAAATAGCTCTAAACCTATAAAATGACCAAAATACCCCTCAAAATATTTAAAATGACCAAAGTACCACTAATCCTATAAGATGAACAAAATACACCTGAAGCCTCTAAAATTACCAAAAAGGTTATTTTTTAGGGTATTTTTTTTGTCAAATTAAGGGTTCTAAGACTATTTTAGCCATTTTGCAGGTTTTGAGGGAATGTCACTAATTTTTTAGGTTTTAGGGCTGTTTCATTAATTTTTAGATTTTGGGGCTATTTCGGTAATTTTCTAGGTTTTGGAGGTCTTTTAGTCATTTTTTAGATTTAGGGTGTATTTTTTTTTTTCATCTTACAAGATTAAGGGGCGTTTTTGTCATTTTTTAGGTTTCAGGTTATTTTGGTCATTTTTTAGGTTTCAGGGATATTTTGGCGACTTTTTATGTTTAAGGGTTATTTTGGTCATGTTTAGGTTCAGGTATTGTGGTCAATTTTTAGGTTTCCACGATATTTTGGTTAATTTTTAAGTTTCGAGGGTATTTTGATCATTTTTTTAGTAGGTTTAGGGGGGTATTTTGGTAATTTTTAGGTTTTGAGGGTTTTTTAGTCATTTTTTAGGTTTATGGTGTATTTTTTTTGTCTTATAGGTTTATGGGGCATTTTTGTCATTTTTAATGTTTCAGGTTATTTTGGTCATTTTTTAAGTTTTGGGGATATTTTGGCCATTTTTTAGGTTTAGGGGTTATTTTTGTCATATTCAGGTTTCACGAGTATTTCAATCAATTTTTAGGTTTCCGGGGTATTTCAATTAATTTTTGGGTTTTGAAGATATTTCGATCATTTTTAGGTTTCAGGAGTAATTTGGTAATTTTAAGGTTTAGGGGGTATTTTACTCTTTTTTTTTTTTTTTAGGTTTTAGGGATATTTTGGTCATTTTTTGGTTCAGGGGGTATTTCGGTCAATTTTTAGGTTTCAGTGTTATTTTGGTCAATTTTTAGGTTTTGAGGGAATTTCGGTCATTTTTTAGGTTTCAAGGGTATTTTGGTAATTTTTTAGGTTTCGAGGCTATTTTGATATTTTTTTTAAGGTTTTTGGGGTATTTTTTTCATTTTCTTGGTTTAGGGGGTATTTTTGGTCAATTTTTAGGTTTCAGGAGTATTTTGGTCAATTTGAGGTTTTGGGAGTATTTCGGTTATTTTTTAGGCTTTGGGAGTATTTTGGTAATTTTTTGGTTTTAGGGGGTATTTTGGGCTTTTTTTTTAGGTTTAGGGGTATTTTGGTCATTTTCTAGTTTAGATGGTATTTTGGTCAAATTTTAGGTTTTAGGGATATTTCGGTCATTTTTTAGGTTTCAAGGGTATTTTGGGAATTTTCAGGTTTATGAGGTATTTTGGTCTTTTCTTAGATTTTAGGGGTATTTTGGTTTTTTTTTTAAGGGGGTATTTTGGTCATTTTCAGTGGTTTTGTGTTATTTTAGAGTTGGGTGATTTTGTAAAAATGATATTTGGATCATAATTGGGTCTAATTGGATTAATACCCATTTAACCTAATTAATAATTGGGTGGGTTTGGGTCTCATTTAAGTGGGTGAATTTGGGTGGGCAAATTGGTTTGAGTTGATTTTAGTACTGTCCATGGGTTGGGTTTGTGCCCAACCCAGACTTGACCCGACTGCATCGGGTGGAAAAAATTTTAACCCGTAATTGACCCGGCTAGAGTTTCGAGTCTACCGGTTCGGGTTATATCGATTTTGGGTCCATATCAGTTGGTTTCGGGTTCGCTAGAGTGGAGAGAAATTTGGCCGAATTTTGGATGAAATATTGCCGAATCTCGTCAGATCTGTTCGAATCTAACAAGATCTGGCCGATATTTTCCAATATCTATAAAGATTGAGCCGAGATCTTGATGGATTTGGCTGAAATATACCTATATCGTTGGACTTAAGAGTTTGGAGTCTTTGGACTTACTGGTTTTTGGCTGAAACTCATGATTTCCGACGAGGGAAGAACAGCTCATTAGGCGGGTCGAGTTTGTCAGTTTCTCAGACAGCTAACCTGCAACTCGAATCGATGGGCTCAGGTCCTTGCACCAATGGCGATGACCCGCATCTGACTGAAACCAAGCTTTGATCGTGCGGTTTCGGGTGAAGATGATCGATTTCCGGGCGGTTTGTCGGGTCTAGGCGGGTCGTGGACAGCCCTAGTTGATTTTGCCACCCTATGCTTCCTCTCCCTCACCACTGGTGAATCCCACCAACTAAAGGGCAATGAAGCATATACTCAAAACAGGGTATACTTCCTTCCATATAAAAAGGGGAGAACTTCTTCCATGGAATCAAAGTGAATAAGAAAATGTCAATTGTGTTTTAAATTTACATCTAGCAAGCCAAAGCACGAAGATATATCAATATGCAAATGTAATTGATAAATTAAAGGAACTCTAATTTCTAGAGATGGGCTTCAATAATTTGTATACTTTTACTACTATAAGCAAGTAATGATGAAAAACACGTACCATGAGGAAATAAGACATGCAAACCATATTTTCCGGTTAGCAGATGATTTTTCTAGCTCTTCCATGGAACTAGTGCAAATGCACCCGCTAAGCAAGTTAGATGTAACGTGTGCTAGAGCTAGAAGTATAGTTGAAGCTAATCCAAGCTTAGATGCTTTACGTTTAGATTCCTTACACTCAAATGTTCGTACCCACTCAAGTGTAATCACCTTCGTGGAAACAAAGCTCAAACTAGTGTAATTGAAAGAGGGGGAGGATAAAGAAAATAAAGATAGCATAGCTAGCATGAATCTATATACTAAAACTGAATTCTATCTTAAAGTAGAGAGAAATAGTTATAACATATAATGGTAATACTATAAAGTTATGAATCAATAGCCATAATTGTATTGTACTTAATTTGTATTATAACTCTTACTGTACTATTATACGTTGACTTATAAAGAGAAATCGTGTACCTTGTTTTTGGCAAATTTAGCTTCCATGCTGAGAATACCCAGCTGCAACGTCCATAGCAACAAGTGCTAGTAGACAAACAATAAGAACACCTATTTTTGCCATGTCTGCAACTTTGGAGCTACCAATAGAGATATATGGCCCTTTCAAGAAGAAGGTGGAAGACAAACACACTAATTGATTATGGATGGGCTTCACTAAGTAGTGAGTGAAGCGAGTAAGGAAATAATGCTAGGACCACAATAAAACCCACAACCTTGCCATAACTCATAGCAAATTGTGAGTGATGGAGTAAATTATATTAATGAGTCTACAACTTCATCACTTACAATTCGCCACATTGACAAATTGTAGGTTTTATATTTATTTTATGATGCTAGTATTTTTTCTGTTCAGAGGGTATCCGTTTTCATTTTTGTTAGAGCTTTTTTTTTTTTTTTTTGAGGAAACAGACCGATTAATGTGACAAAGAAATTTCGACTGCTTCTTTGTCAACCCACCACTTTTATTATCACTCATTGCAAGCTTGGATTCCGTTCATTGGTTAATTATTCAATGGGGGAACATTATTTGTATTTTTATAAAGTGTGAACCCCATGTGAATGAATAATACCCGTACTACAAACATGTTACTGAATTACACCCAAATAATTTTGTAATTCATTTGATGGAATATACATGGACTGATGAAAGTACTCTTCGTTTGGATCAATGATGTCAAAAGCCGTGCAACTTATTGAACATTAAAAAAAATTTAAAAAATAAACAATAATTTTTGGGAAACCATGGTTTGAGCATTCCCATCCACAATTTTACTTTGAGATTTTTATTTTTTTTTATTTTTTTTTTTGCCTCTGACTGAATCATTAAAAACTTAACTTATTTTTTATGTATAATTTTATATTACAAAAATTTAAAAATAAAATATTTGATAGATAATATAGTTTGATCTTTAATTATTTTTAAAATTTACTATTATAAAAGATATTAGAAGAAAATTTAATCTAGTAGATTAGTCAAAAAATACACCACAAATAAATAGTACTCCCAAAGAAATAAGGATGCCATATGTTGTCTTACAATATTTAAAATATATATATGTGTGTGTGTGTGTGTGTGTGTGTGAATTGGATACAAGACAAGAGAGTGCTAGATTTCAATTTTTTTTTTTTTCATTGTAAAAGAAAATTAAAAAATGGAAGAAGAAAAAAAAAAAATATATATATATATATATATAAAGAAACTGAATCCCTAATTCCTGCATGTATTAAAGTTTTAGACTACGTGCCCATAGTATACCTAATAAGAATGAATCTGATACTATACGTCAAATAATGGCAGAGGTGGCGGCAAAAGGCGGGAAAAGAGAGAGAGAGAGAGAGAGAGAGAGAGAGCTTTATAGTTTATCAAGAATGTAGTTCACATCAGAAAGGACGAGAAGAATGTGGTTCACATCAGAAAGGAAGAAAAGGAATACAACAGAAGAAGATCAAAATGAAGAAATAAATAACAGGCCTTAAACGACAGTAGCATAAGTATAATATATTGTTTTTTCTGTGTAAAACTACATGTAGTTTATATTGTTTTAGGAGAGTTAAGTTCACACGTGGAGTAACTAACTCACTCACGTGCCATAACTGCCTCCGTGTATTTAGGGATATTTGTTTTGCTCTCTCATGCTCTCTGTTTTCTGGTATTTAGATCAGAGGTTGTATAGCTTAATTCATTAATGGAAATTCAGTTCTTCTTCAACCTGAATTCTCTCTAGCACTTCATTTCTCTCTGTAGATACTTGTGCTTTCTTATATGGTATCAGAGCCTGAGCCTGAGCTCTTATCAATGGCGTCAAACACTGAAACCACTTCATCCAATTCTTCACATCGCGAGCTTACTCCAATGGAGGATCCTCGCAGTCCATTTTTTATGCATCATGGAGAATCTCCTGGTGCGATCCTGGTTGCTCAACATTTGGATGCTAAAAGTAAACTTGGCTTCGTTGATGGCTCCATCACTGCTTCCATGGCAATCACACCGCTCGAGAAACAGGCATGGTCAAAATTGAATTTGATGATCTCATCTTGGATCTTGAACTCTGTATCACCTCACATCAAAGCTAGTGTCATTTACAGAGACACAGCTTTTGCAGTGTGGAATGCACTCAAGATTCGTTTCTTGCAAGCAAATGGACCAAGAATTTCTCAGCTCCAGAAGCAAATTTCCACTATATTGCAAGGTGATTCCACTGTAACAACCTTCTTCACTGAGATTCAAGCTGCTTGGGATCAATTGTTGAATCTCAGGCCTTTATCAAATTGTTCATGTGGCAAATGCAATTGTGGAATAAATGATAAGATTGCACATCTTTATCATCAAGATTCAATCATG
>NW_027070047.1:195302-263636 GCF_002906115.3 Quercus suber
ATGTGTGTGTGTGGTGTGTGTGTGAATTGGATACAAGACAGAGAGTGCTAGATTTCAATTTTTTTTTTTTTTCATTGTAAAAGAAAATTAAAAAATGGAAGAAGAAAAAAAAAAAAAATATATATATATATATATAAAGAAACTGAATCCCTAATTCAAACTGACCTAATTCCTGATATTAAAGTTTTAGACTACGTGCCATAGTATACCTAATAAGAATGAATCTGATACTATACGTCAAATAATGGCAGAGGTGGCGGCAAAAGGCGGGAAAAGAGAGAGAGAGAGAGAGAGAGAGAGAGAGTTTATAGTTTATCAAGAATGTAGTTCACATCAGAAAGGACGAGAAGAATGTGGTTCACATCAGAAAGGAAGAGAAGGAATACAACAGAAGAAGATCAAAATGAAGAAATAAATAACAGGCCTTAAACGACAGTAGCATAAGTATAATATATGTTTTTCTGTGTAAAACTACATGTAGTTTATATTGTTTTAGGAGAGTTAAGTTCACACGTGGAGTAACTAACTCACTCACGTGCCATAACTGCCTCCGTGTATTTAGGGATATTTGTTTTGCTCTCTCATGCTCTCTGTTTTCTGGTATTTAGATCAGAGGTTGTATAGCTTAATTCATTAATGGAAATTCAGTTTTCTTCAACCTGAATTCTCTCTAGCACTTCATTTCTCTCTTAGATACTTGTGCTTTCTTATATGGTATCAGAGCCTGAGCCTGAGCTCTTATCAATGGCGTCAAACACTGAAACCACTTCATCCAATTCTTCACATCGCGAGCTTACTCCAATGGAGGATCCTCGCAGTCCATTTTTTATGCATCATGGAGAATCTCCTGGTGCGATCCTGTTGCTCAACATTTGACTGAGGATAACTATCCAACCTGGTCTAGAGCGATGGTAATGGCTTTGGATGCTAAAAGTAAACTTGGCTTGTTGATGGCTCCATCACTGCTTCCATGGCAATCACACCGCTCGAGAAACAGGCATGGTCAAAATGCAATTCGATGATCTCATCTTGGATCTTGAACTCTGTATCACCTCACATCAAAGCTAGTGTCATTTACAGAGACACAGCTTTTGCAGTGTGGAATGCACTCAAGATTCGTTTCTTGCAAGCAAATGGACCAAGAATTTCTCAGCTCCAGAAGCAAATTTCCACTATATTGCAAGGTGATTCCACTGTAACAACCTTCTTCACTGAGATTCAAGCTGCTTGGGATCAATTGTTGAATCTCAGGCCTTTACCAAATTGTTCATGTGGCAAATGCAATTGTGGAATAAATGATAAGATTGCACATCTTTATCATCAAGATTCAATCATGCAGTTTCTACAATGGACTGAATGAATGCTATTCACAAGTCAAGACTCAAATCCTTATGATGGAGCCTGTTCCATCGATAGATAAGGTTTTCTCATTGGTAATCCAGGAAGAAAGGCAAAGGTTTTCAACCTTTCATAGTGCTCCCTCTGTTGAATCAGCTGTGTACTTGCAGTTAAGAACCAAGTTTTCAATCAAGGTTCTTCTCCAAACAACAGGAATGGGAGTAATTTCAAAGGAAATAATGCCAAAGCAAGACCTGTGTGCAGCCACTGTGGAAGCTTGGTCACATTATGGAAAAATGCTACAAGATTGTTGGATTTCCTCCAGGTTATAAGCAAAAGGGAAGGTTTGCCAAGGCTAATCAGGTTATGATTGATGATGATCAAGGTCAACCTGAATTCGTGCCTCAGAATAATCATTTTCCTTTTACTTCAGAACAGTATCAACAGTTGCTTTCTCTATTGAATACTCATACATCCACATCTGGTACTTCCAATGATGTTGCAGCCACAGCAAATTCTGCCATTTCAGGTAATCTTTGTGCTTCTCTACAAGACTCTATGTGCTTGAATATGCAGCATTCAATTTTTTCATCAAATCCAGCCAATAAAACAATTCTTGGAAAACAAACTTGGGTCTTGGACACTGGGGCAACAGATCACATTGTCCATTCTGTTAACCTTTTCACCAAAATCACAAGTTCCATTTCATCTTTTGTTCAATTACCTAATGGTGAAAGAGTAGTTGTCACACACATTGGCACCATTCAAGTTACAGCTAGCCTTATTCTTGAAAATGTGCTATGTGTTCCTGCTTTCACTTTCAATTTGATATCAGTAAGTAAATTGACAAAAAGCCTATCATGTTGCTGTGTTTTCTTGTCAAATTTATGCTTCATACAGGCCCTTTCTTGTTGGAAAACGATTGGAGTGGGTAAACTACATAACAACCTCTACTTGCTATCTACAACTCCTTGCAAAACTGATTCTGCAGCATCATCTATTCTGGATTCTGTCTTCCATACCTTTGTTAATAATGTTTCTGAAATTCCTGTCATAACCAAGCCTTTCCTTTGGCATCTTAGACTAGGACATGCTTCAGATGCAAAATTACTTGCTTTACATGATTGTATTCCTGATGTAAGCAATATTCATAGCAATAAAACTTGTACTCTTTGTCCCATTGCAAAACAGAAACGTTTGCCCTTTCCTTTCTTCAATCACATGTCTGAATCTGCTTTTGATCTTATTCACTGTGATGTATGGGGTCCTTTTGCTAAACCCACTCATGATGGTTTTAGATATTTCTTACCATAGTTGATGATGCAACTAGGTCCACATGGTTGTATCTCATGAAAAACAAATCAAAAACTAGACCATTGTTGATTTCCTTTTTCAACATGATATTCACACAGTTTAACACCAAAATCAAGGCTATTCGGACTGATAATGCTCAAGAGTTTATCCTAAAAGAATTTATGCTTCTCATGGAATTTTACATCAACATTCATGTGTAGCCACTCCACAACAGAATTCAGTTGTGGAGAGGAAACATCAACACATATTGAGCATTGCAAGAGCCCTAAAATTTCAGTCCAATATGCCTCTTACTTTTGGGGTGATTGTGTTCTAGCTGCTGTATATTCATCAATAGACTGCCATCTTCCATTTTAGCAACAAAACTCCTTTTGAGAAACTTTATAATAAAATTCCCTCCTATGATCATCTAAGAGTTTTTGGATGCCTATGTTTTGTTTCCACTTTTCTCACAATAGGTCAAATTTGCTCCTAGGTCTCTGCCATGTGTTTTTCTGGGATATCCTTATGGTGTTAAGGGTTACAAAGGTCCTTGATTTAGCTACAAAGAAAATTTTCTATATCTAGAGATGTCCTCTTCCATGAGACTGTTTTTCCCTTGATATCTCCATTATTCAGCTTCACCTTGCCACTTTCCGCTCTTCTTCTTTACCACCACAGTATTTGCCAACCATTCGGGGTAAAAAACTTCTTTAATAGCCCCAGCTTGTTTGAGCTTCATCACCTCTTCTTTGACTGCATCCGCATGCTCTTTGGATGGCCGCCGAGGAGGCTGCTTCTTGGGTACACTAATTGGGTTAACCCTCAAATGATGGCAAATGAACTCCGGGTCCACTCTTGGGGCTTCATAAGTACTCCAGGCGAATACGTCAATATTTCTTTTAAGGAAATCAATTAGCTCTTCTTTCTCTGGTTGAGGTATTTGAGATCCGATTTGAAAGTATCTTTCAGGATTGGTCCCAATTAAAACCCGCACTAGGTCCTCGCATTTAGCGCCTTCATCATGACCTTCGATGGGTGATAACCGACCCCTTAACTGCTATAGGTCTCCTTCTGCCCCGGCTGAGGATTCAGTCTCAGGATCGTGTCGTATGGCAGCCACCAAACATTGCGTAGCCGAGGATTGATCTCCGCGGATTTCACAAATGCACCCTTCGGATGGATATTTGACTTTTTGATGCAGAGTGGAGGAAACAGCCCCTAGCGTGTGTAACCAAGGTCTGGCTACAATTGCCGTGTAAGGGGAATAAACATCAACAACAATGAAGTCCACTTCCACTACTTCTGAGCCAGTCTGTACGGGCAGCCGTCTCTGTCCTTTCGGGGTGACCATCCTTCCCTCTAAGCTAACCAGGGGAGAACAATATGAAGTTAAGTCATCATCCCTGAGGTTCAGCCCCTTGAAAAGGTCAGGATACATAATCTCCACCGCGCTACCCTGGTCCACCATCACCCTCTTCACATCATATCCCCGATCCTGAGTGTGACTACTAAAGCATCGTCGTGAGGTTGAATGGTTCCAGCTTTATCTTCGTCCGAAAAGCCTAAAACAGGCTGGACAGACTGTCTAGAGCTCCTCGAATCTTGGCCTATATCCCCTGTTGGTATCTGAGCTACTGACATAACTTTGGACGGCCAGGACTCTGTTCTTCCTGGCACTGCGAAAATGACGTTAATAGTACCTAATGGAGGTTTCGTAGAATCCCTCTTCTCGGACTCAAAATTTACTTGACCTCCTCGGCCACTAGAGTGGTGCAAAAGGTGCCTCAACCTGCCTTCACGGACCAACTGGTCCAAATGATCCCACAAACTTCTGCAGTCTTTAGTGGCATGCCCATGGTCTTGATGGTATTGACAATAGAGATTGTGATTGCGCCTCTCAGGGTTCCCTACCATTTTACTCGACCACCTAAAGAATGATTCATTCTTGATCTTTTCCAAAACTTGATGAATTGGCTCCTTGAATACTGTATTGACTGCTTGAGCATTTGCTGAGCCCGACTGCCCAGCGAAATCTCTCCTCGGCTTATTGCTGTTGTAACGATCCGACCTGAAATCCTTCCTGTCCTGGGGGACAACCTTATCCTTACCCTTCCCCTGCTACTGATCTTCTTCAACCCTTTCATATTTTTCAATACGGTCCATAAGTTGACGCATGTTAGTGACAGGCTTGCCAGACAAGGATGTCCTTAAACCGTGATCAGTGAGGAGACCCCTTAAACGTGTCTAGGGCCATTGCATCAAAGTTGCCCTCCACATCGTTAAACATCTCCCAATACCTATCCAAATACGCCTTAAGGGACTCACCTTCACGCATGTTCAAGGATAGCATGGAAGACAAGGGCCTGGCCACCCGTCGGTATGTGACAAAACGTGAACCAAAAGCTTAAGTGAGCTCTTGGTAGGAATTGATGGAGTCTACTTTCAGGTTGTCAAACCACCTCATGGCCACGGGTCCAAGACTAGAAGGGAATACCTTGCAAATCAGAGCTTCATCTCTGGAGTAGACAGCCATCCTTTGGTTAAAATAGCTCACATGTTCCACAGGATCAGTTTTACCATTGTAAATAGTAAAGGTTGGCTGGTTAAAACGCCGAGGAAGTTTCGCTCCTTTAATCCTACACGTGAAAGGGGACCTGGAGATTTGGTTCAAAACCTTGCTCATGGCATCATTTCCCACCCCTCCATGTGATGGCCTTTGAGGTTGCTTCTTGCGGGGATGTTCATCCTCATATGAAAAAGATTCGCTGATTGGAGTTCGAGATCTTTGTTCATAAGTGATGTCTTGTTCGTCACTTAATTCGTCATCAGAGTGTGAGGCAACACGTTTTCTCTTCGCATGGCGCAGCTCCCTTCTTAACCTTTCAATCTCTATTTGCATGCTGTTTTTCTCTGCATGAGAAACATGACTTCCGCCATGAGGTTAAGTTCATTCAGTGTGTGTAGTATGCACACTGCCTTTACGGTCTTGTCTCCGCTCCAAATTGAGAAAATGGTCTATATGTTGGGACGCCCCAGATTCTGCCGGTTGTTGCCCTAGTTCAGCCATGATCAACTGCTGCTGCTTCTCCCTACACTCAAGCTCTTCCCACAGACGGCGCCAATTGTAGGGTTAGGAATTGTGGCTCAAGCCTAAAACAATGAATTTGTAGAGTATGGGTGAAAGAGCTAGGTTAAGTATGGGCTCAACAACAACGGATCACAACCCTTAAGCACAAGCCAACATGAATTTGCACGTAAAGAATGGATATCCGAAGAGCTATATTATCTGGCAAATACAAATCTTAAGGTTACAGCCAAGTTCCTCCCCTCCTTGTTAGGAGCTTCTTGCCTTTATATAACCTCCCCTCTCTTCATCTCCATCGTCCACTTGTTTCTTATCCGTGTGTCTACTTGAGTATATGTCATGTCAAGCATCTCCTTTAGCTCTATGTGAGTGGCGGTAAGTGAGGATACCCTGTTCAGGGGTCTTCTCCACATAAATGCGGCCAGAAAAGTTGCTTCAGAGCATTAAATACGGTGGTAACAACTTTTCCTTTAGATATTTCTTCATCTTTATTGTCTCCCAGTGTACTCAGAGCTTATCTTGATCAGAAGGAGTCCTCGGAAGATCACCTTGACCTTTTATACGTTCAACTGATCCCTACTATTCGCGTCAGAGGAGTGTGACCTCTTCGAACAGAAGGCGACCTCTTCGGATTGTAATCACTTTTCCCGTTATGGGTCCTTCTTTCAGATGGGTCTTGCCCTTACCATCTCTTTCTTCTCGGTCGCACAGTGGTCCTCATATGGGCTCTCGGCTCACTATGTTAGACTGGGACCTTTTCCCCCCACAGATGTAATAACTAATGTGATTATTGATAATTTAAGAAGATAATAAACAAGTATTTGAATGAATAATACTAGGGACATTATAAATTTTACAACATGGAGCTTACAAAGATCAAGATGTATCACCAATTACAAAAAGTAATTCAAAAATGCATTTAATAAGGGACCGTTTGGTAATGTTGTTTTAGCAATGTTATTTAAGTATTGTGGAAATACATGTGAGTGAAAAAATATTGTGGAAAGACGTATTGTGTTGTTTAAACAATGAAAACTGTTGTTTTAACAACACACCCAAACACCTCCTAAGTTGTTGAGATTCACCAATCATATTCATTGTCACATCAATTTGTAAAAACTATGTAGTAAAATTTATAGTATTTCTAGAATATTCTTATTTGAATTACTTTATAATTAGTGATACATCTATTTGTAAAACTTATATATTTAAATTTTTCTTATCTAAACCATTATTCAAATTTTTGTCTATGTATCTCCATATATAAATTTAATTTTTGCACCCAAATTTGGGGGCCTTTCTCTTGTAGGGGACCTTAGGCAATGGACTAAGCGGTGTAGGCCTAAGGCTACTCTGGGGTCCAGTGCCCATGGCAACCCCGTGTGAGCACACAATGAATGGAATTGTTGATTTGCACAATTGATTATTTCGCTTAGTTAAAAAGCCAATGGGAGTCACCGAGGAGTTCATGGTCCAAATATTTCAAAATACAATCTCGCGGGCTGCATATCGATGGTTGCCCATTGAGATCTGCCATTGGTTAAGTGCTCTTGTATACCCAACCCAAGCCGGTTCATTTTGTTTCCATGTGAGTGTTAAGAGTGTGAAATCGAATTTTTTTTTCTAACTTTGAGAAGCATGATTTTTTAGTGGATCTATTTTGAGTTTGTATGGGCTGAAATCAAAGGTACACCCCTGTACTTGAAGTCCTAGTAGTGAATCCAAGGCCCAAGAGTAGAGAGGTAGAAAAATCCAAGGCCCAAGTCCTAGTAGTGAATCAAACGAATTAACAATTCTTAAAAAATAAATAAATAAATAAATAAAAATTTACTAAACAGTAAACACAAAAAAAAAAATTATATATATATATATATATTTATATATATCAAAGTGATAAGTTGCAAGCAATTTAACCTTACCTTCATAATAAGGGTTTATGATTGATACAATTTTTCACATACTTGTCATAGAAGTTGAGAAACCAAAAAAAGGCGTTTACATAAACTTTCTTGTTTTCTTTTCTTCCCAATTCCACTGAACTTCATTTATTTATTTAGGGTTGTGTTTCTATGTTTCAAATTTCAATCACACCAATCATTCCCTCTTTTTTCTTTTCTTTTTTTTAAGGTCTTCTTTTCTTTATAGAATCCTGCTATATAGAAGAATAATGTCCCTCTTCTTTTTTATTTGATGAACAAATAGTGACCTTCCTCTTCAAGTTGGCATTCTATTGATCTTGATGCAATCTAAAAAAAAAAAAAAAAATCCTAGTCAATGATTTTTAAATTCAACAAATTATACAAATTTTAACCACCAAACAGAAACAAGAAGAAGAATAAGAGTTTCTTTAATTCTAGAATCCCAGCTGATAGATTCTAATTATAAAAAATAAAAAAATAAAAGATAAAGGCGAAAATGCATTTTTGGTCCCTACATTTTGGGCTGATTCTCGATTTGGTTCCTAAATTAATATCGGTCTTAGGTCAGTCCCTGATTTCGAAAAATCATTTTTATTCTGGTCCCTACCATCAACCCAGTAACAGAAAAATCTAAGATGGCAAACGGAGTGCTTAGCTAGCATATTAAATGTTGACACAACCAAAAAGTAAAAATAAAAAATACGACGTCAGCATCCATGTCAGCATATAATTTTAAAAAATAAATCAATTTTAAAAAAATTTAAAAACGTAAAAACAAAATTTAAAACATAAAAATACATCAATTCATATTTGAATAAAAATAAACAAGAACATGAACACTGATCACAAAAACACAAGAACATCAAAAAATTTATAAAAAAATAAAATAAAATAAAAAGGAAAAGAAATTAAATTAAAAAAAAAACCTTAAATCTAATTTAATTAAAATTATTTTTTTTAAATTAAAAATTATCCTTTTAATTCTTTTTCTTTTTCGTTAACCTTTATTCTTTTTCTTTTTCTTTTAAGCTCATCAGCGATCAGACCCAAACTCTAAACTCTAAACTCTCTCTATCTCTAATTCTCTCTTTCTCTCTTCACCCTCAACGAAATCTCTCTCAGACCCAAACTCTCTCCAAATCTCATCTCTGCCGATCTACCAAACACCGATCTAACCCAAACTCTCTCAAATCTCAGTGATGAGGTCGCTGTTGTCGAACTCGTTCGCTCGTCGATTTGCCAAACTTTGATCTGACCCAAGCTTTCTCTAATCTCAGTGATGAGGTCGCCTTTTCTGATGAAGAAAAGCACCACCACCCTTGATATCTACAACTCAAGCTACTGCCAGTTTATCTCATTATCCATGCTTAGCTTCTACTTATTAATGTCCTTTGATGCTCAAAATTTTTGGGATTCTTGTTGAGGCTGGGCTTATGATATATGAGTTGTACCTGTCCTATATGTAGTTGCTATGTTTGCTTGATTCTTGTTTATACCTTTTGTAGTTATTTTTGCTTCTCTCTCTTTTCCTTGTTAAATGGAAAGGGGGAAAATTAGAAAATTTATATTTATGGAAAATGGGAAATGACATTTAAGATTCGATGTGGTGGTAACTTGTTTTTTGTGGCTTGTTTTTTGGATCGGTGGTTGGGTCTGCTGATTATTTTGGTTTGGGTTGTGATCTAGGGTTCGTTTGTGTTTGATCTCTATTTGTGATCTGGGTCTGTGTTTGTGTTTGATCTTTGTTTCTTTTTCTTTCTTTTTTTCGTTTGTGTTGTTGTGATCTGGGTCTATGTTAGATCTCTATTGGTGATATAGGTCTGTGTTTGTGTTTAATCTCTATTTCTTTTTCTTCTTTTTTTTCGTTTGTGTTGTTGTGATCTAGGTCTATGTTTGATCTCTATTTGTGATATTGGTCTATGTTTGTGTTTGATCTCCATTTCTTTTTCTTTTCTTTTTTTCTTTTCGTTTGTGTTGTTGTGATCTGGGTTTGAGTTATTGGTTGTTGGGTTTGATTGGGAAGAACACAAAGAACAAATTGTAATGGTCTTATGAAAATTAATAATGATAAGTAATAATTTTTTTAATTAAATTAGATTTAAGGTTTTTTTTAATTTAATTTCTTTTTTTATATAAAGTTTCTGACGTGACTTTCTTTAAAAAATTTAAATGCTGACGTGTCATTTAAAAATGCCAAATAATTATTTTTAATAATATTTTAATTGTCATATCAACACTACATAAATAAAGAGGGCATTCTGTCTGCCACGTAGGAAGTTTCCGTTACTAGGTTGATGGCAGGAAACAAAATAAAAACGATATTTCGAAATTAAGGACTGATCTAGAAGTGAAATCAATTAAGAAACCAAATCAAGAATCAGCCCAAAATATAGGAACCAAAAATGCATTTTCATTAAAAATAAAAAGGCAAAAGTGTAACATAGAATGCTCATGTGATTGTATTAATGGATTACAGAATACATAAATACCGGGCCCTTAAATATGACTTGCGGTCCTCCTTTCTCCACGACTGCACAGGCCCCCACGTCCACAATTTGGAAATTTTTTTAGAAACTCAAGAATTGTAATAATAACAATGGTTAAGAAATTTTAAAATAATATCATTAATTCATTGAGTAATTCTACGGTACCCCTCAAAAAAAAAGGGGGGGGTACGGTACCCATTAGTAGGTAACCTGCTACGTCAAGTTACTTTTTTCTCACATTTGACGGTTCTATCCTCACATTGTACAGTTCCAACATCACATGTGACAGTTCTTTTCTCACATTTGGTGGTTCTTACTTTTTTCTCATGTATGACGATTCCATCCTCACATTGTGCAGTTCCAATATCACATATGACTGTTTTTTTCTCACATTTGGTGGCTCCCTTACTCTTTTTTTTCTCACATTTGACGGTTTCATCCTCACATTGTGCGGTTCTAACATCATATATGACAGTTCTTTTGTCACATTGAGTGGTTTCCTTACTTTTTTCTCACACTTGACGATTTCATCCTCACATTGTGTAGTTCCAACATCACATGTGATATTTCTTTCCTCACATTTAGTAGTTCCTTTACTTTTTTCTCACATTTGACAGCTTCATCCCCACATTATGCAGTTCCAACATTACATATAACAGTTTTTTTTTCACATTTAGTGGTTCCCATGCTTTTTTTTTTTCACATTTGACGGTTCCATCCTCACATTATGCAGATCCAATATCACATATGACAGTTCTTTTGTCACATTGGGTGGTTCCCTTACTTTTTTCTCATACTTGACTGTTCCATCCTCACAATGTGCAGTTCCAACATCACATGTGACAGTTCTTTTCTCACATTTGGTGGTTCCCTTACTTTTTTTTCTCACATTTGACGGTTCCATCATCACATTGTGTAGTTTCAACATCACATGTGACAATTTTTTCCCACATTGGGTGGTTCCCTTACTTTTTTTCTCACATTTCACGGTTTCATACTCACATTATGCAATTTCAACATTACATGTGACAATTCTTTTCTCACATTTGGTGGTTCCCTTACTTTTTTCTCACATTTGACGGTTTCATCCTCACATTGTGCAGTTATAACATCACATGTGACAGTTTTTTCTCACATTTGGTGGTTCCATTACTTTTTTTTTTTACATTTATTGGTTCCATCCTTACATTGTGCGGTTCCAACATCACATATGACAATTATTTTGTCAAATTGGGTGGTTCCCTTACTTTTTTCTCACACTTGACGGTTTTATACTCATATTGTGCAGTTCCAACATCACATGTGATAGTTTTTTTCTCACATTTAATGGTTCCCTTACTTTTTTTCTCACACTTGACGGTTCCATCCTCACATTATGCAGTTCCAACATCACACATGACAATTCTTTTGTCACATTTGGTGGTTCCCTTATTTTTTTCTCACATTTGACGGTTTCATCTCACATTGTGCAGTTTCAACATCACATGTGATAGTTCTATTATTACATTTGGTGGTTCCCTTACTCTTTTTTTTTTTTTTTTTCTATATATATTTGACGATTCCATTCTCATATTGTGCAATTCCAACATTACATGTGACAATTCTTTTGTCACATTTGGTGATTCCTTTACTGTTTTCTCATACATGTCGGTTCCATCTTTACATGTTGTGGTTCCAACATCACATGTGACTGTCATTTTCTCATATTTGGTGGTTCTCTTACTTTTTTCTCATATTTGATGGTTCCATCCTCATATTGTGTGATTCCAACATTACACGTGACAGTTTGGTAGTCCCCTTACTTTTTTTCTCATATTTGACAGTTCGATCCTCATATTGTTCAGTTCCAACATCACATTTGACAGTTCTTTTCTTACATTTGGTTGTTCCTTATTTTTTTTCTCACGTTCAACGGTTTTATCCTCATATTGTGCAGTTCCAACGTCAAATGTAACAGTTCTTTTCTCACATTTGGTAGTTCCCTTACTTTTTTCTCACATTTGATGGTTCCATTCTCACATTGTGCAATTCCAACACCACATTTAACAGTTCTTTTGTCACATATAATGGTTCCTTTTTTTTCCTCAAATTTGATGGTTTCATTGTCATATTAAGCAGTACCAGCATCGCATCTGCTTTATTTTTGTCACATGTGACAGTTCTTTTGTCACATTGGATGGTTCCCTTACTTTGGATGGTTTCATTCTCACATTGTGCAGTTTCAATATCACATGTGACAGTTCTTTTCTCACATATGGTGGTTCTCTTACTTTTTTTCTCACATTTGACGATTCCATTTTCACATTGTGTAGTTCTAACATCACATGTGACAGTTCTGTTCTCACATTTAGTGGTTCCCTTACTTTCTTCTCACATTTAACAGTTTCATTCTCACATTGTGTAGTTTCAACATCTCTTGTTACAGTTCTTTTCTCACATTTGGTGTTTCCTTTACTTTTTTCTCACATTTGACGGTTCCATCCTCACATTGTACAGTTTCAACATTACAAGGACTATACTTTTATCACATTCAGTGATTCCCTTTTTTTTTTTCTCACATTTGATGGTTCCATTGTTACATTGGGCAGTACCAACATCACATTTGATCGTACATTTCTCACATTCGGTGGTACTTGAATTTTTTCCTCACATTTGACAGTTCTATTGTCACATTGGGCATTACCAACATCACATGTGATTGTACTTTTGTCACATTCGGTGGTTCCTTTATTTTTTCTCACATTTGATGGTTCCATTGTCATATTAGGTAGTACTAACATCACATTTGACCATACTTTTGCCACATTCGGTTGTACTCATATTTTTTTCTCACATTTAAGAATACCATCCTTAAATTGTGCAGTACCAACATCACATGTGACTGTACTTTAATCACATTTGGTGGTTTCCTTATTTTTTTTCTCATATTTGATAGTTTCATTGTCACATTGGGTAGTACCAATATCACACATGACCCTATTTTTGTTACAGTCAATGGTTCTTTTTTGTTTTTGTTTTTTTTTTTTTTTTATACTCATATTTGACTGTTCCATCATCATATTAAGTCGTACTAATATTACATATGGTCATAGCCAACCTAACCCTACGCCATCGAATTATCTAATAATTGACAAATATACATAACAAAAATACCCCTAAATTCTCTAAAATTTCGGAAATACCCTTAAATATACTAAAATTACCAAAACGCATCCGAACACTTAAAAATTACCAAAATAAGCCCAAAACTCTAAAAAAATTATTGGGGTATCATTAAAACCTAAAAAATAACCAAAATGACCCTAATACCTAAAAAATGAAAGAAATACCCTTTAAACCTAAAAAAAAATTACAATTTTTTGTATTAACAATGAGAATAAGAAAAAAAAAAGACTAATAAAAGATAAATTACAAATTAAAAATGTTGATATAAGAATAATAAAATGGTCACAATAATTTCATAACAAATCTTGTGCAACAAGTTATTAGCCAGTTATTGGTGGGTAAAACATGTCAATATTGAATCTAAATTAGAATTAGTAATAGCTTACCACATAAAATTTATTCTAAAAATATTGTGGATGTAGCATTACTCTTATATTTATTGAACTCAAATTCTTATGAGTTTCAAGTAAAAGTGTTCAACATTTTTATTAGGGTGGTCAAAATAGGTTAATTTAGTAAATAATATATATTTTTGAAATATATATACAATATTTTCAAGTTAGGGTGGTCCTAGAACATATTAATTAAAAATAATTATTTATATAAATTTTTTTTGCATATATAATTCTTTTTTGACCATTGAGGGTACCACTCTCACATACAGGTAGAGCCGCCAGTGATTTGCAAGACCAAAATGACAATAAAAAATTTATACAACCACTTGATTTGCTTGATTTGAAACTCGTTGATTTTAAAATTAATGGATTTAAAAGGCCTTGATTTGAAATCCATTTATTTTTAAATTCCTTGTTTGGGTCTTTCTATACAATGACGAATTTGAAATTCTATTGTTTGGATACTTAAATTTGGATTTGGATTTGAATTTAAAAATCAATAAAATATGTTTTCCAATTATTATTTTTCTTAAACCTTCTACATTTTAATTTTATTAACATTTTTTAATAAATACATGAGCTAATAAAAAAGCCATTGATAATCCAATTGACAAGATGATGACTAAAAATCTGTTATCAGAGCCAACTAAATTATTTTTTGCCAACCATTGGCAACTAAAATGTTCTATATCAACATAAAGAGAGAACCCAAATGTATGAGTTTTTTCTCAACATATAAAATCTCAAACTAAAAAATTGTTTTAAAGTTCTTAACAGCTAAAAAGTTCTATTTCAACAAAGATGATAAAATATCCAAAATATGTTTTTACACAAAATTCAAAACAAAGAAGCCATTGATAGACCAATTGACAAGATAATGATTAAATATCTTCCATCATAGCCAACTAAAAAAATGTCTCGCCAACTCTTGCCAACTAAAATATTTTAGAGAGAGAGAGAGAGAGTACCCAAAATACATGGGTTTTTATTTTATTTTTTAACAACATTCAAAATCTCAAACTAAAAAATTGTTTCAAAGTGGATATTTTATACTCATTTTTCTTTGGCAAGGTTCAATTGCATAACTTATTGATACCAAATGTTGATGTGTTGTTGTGCAAAAGGAGAATTCATCACTTTTCTCCTTCCTCAATCATAGCTTCAATTGCATTGTCCATATATTTTGCACTAACTCTAGGAGCTCTATTCCTCCCACACAAGATCTCAATGTCCTCCAATTGTCAATAACTTTGTTTTTATAAGCACATGCTTTTGTATTTTTCTAAGGAGAAAAAAAAGAGGCAATGAGTTAACTTAAATAAAATAAATTGGACAATAAAACAAAGGAAAGAGAAAAAAAAAGCAGGACATTATGTGATGATTGTATTAGTGATAAACTTATGTAGAAATGAAAGGCATTATGTATCTGCAGAATTTTCTCAAAACAATCTTCAAACATGGACAAAACTTGTTATAGCTTGAAAACTACAATACCAGGAAGTAGTTAGCACATGGCCATATAGTTGAGTTAGCCTTGGAAAGTCATTTAGTAGAACAAACATCACATATGACCCCCTCTCAGCCATTTATTTTGAAATTTTAAATTTCATATTTTACACAAGTGATACATAAACTAATGTAATTTTTTATTTTATTTTATTTTTTGCATTGATTGGGCAAATTTTGGGTGTTATAATATTTTTGCTCTCTTGATTTGAATGCTATATGAAACCATTTTTCCACAAGTTCATATATGAAAAAATAAATAATTCATTAGTTCTATTTGTATATGCCAATGAAACCATTTTTCCCAAGTTCATATATGAAAAATTAAATAATTCATTTGTTCTATTTGTATATGCCATAGATGGTCCAAAGAAAACATACCACCTACTTGCACTTGGAGCTAAATATAGTGTTTTTTACCTCATAATAACGATAAGGTGAAATGATATACAACCCAGTTTCATGCACTACAAACAAGTCTCTTGTTGTAAAGTATCTAAAGGAAGCTGAAAAACTACAAAGAAATCCATTATAAGTATCTTGACTTCTACTTACTCTGCTACTTGCTAATCATAAGAAGGAAAAAATTCATTTACAAAGAAATCCACTACAATGTGTTTCTTCACATCTATATTTGAATACCATCATGGCAATAATTGAAAAAGAGAATCAAATGCATCTTGCAATTGGTCTACATGTCTGGATTATTCATTCCTAAGTTTTGAACATGGCAACTTTTAACTTGTAGGAATTTCTTATTGTCCCTTTTGCAGCTCAAGTGGTAACTACAGTATCTGCATTTACATGGTATAACTATCAACACTTAGAAAAATGAGACGTTCATAAGAGCACACCTCATTGCATAGAGAATTCTGGTAGTTTTCTACACATCAAAGGGGAATTTATCAAATAAAGCATATAATAAAGACATTATGACTAAAGTGATAAACACAGAAGGAACACAAGAGTTAAAAATAAATTAATATCCTTAAAATTTATAACAAAATATTGATAAGTTTTTTATAAGGTCCAACTCAAAGATTCATGCCTTTTGACAGCAAGTTTTTTTTTTCCAACTAATTTGTTTATTTATTTTTTTGATAAGTAATTTTATTGAAAAGTTCAACTAATTTATTATGTAGTTTCTTTTATAGGTAAGTTCTACACGCCTCTAAAGAGCACCGAGTCAAGCACATTCATGCTACACCATATTTCCAAAGGTCACAGGTTTAGCGTATTGTAACTAAAAGGCTACTATAATGGTTTATAAAAAAAATTTGTGATCCACAGTGGCTTAACAATAGGTTCTTGCTCTCCAAATTAGTGACTTAACCATTTTCCTTCCTAAAGATCATATATTTACAATATTTTAATAGTTGCAAGTCAGAACTATAACAGCCTAAATCTAAGAGTTAGCCATGGAGTACCAGGGCCATTAAGTTCAAAGCAATTTTTAACACTTTGCATAATGAAAGTACCATTGAGAACTCCAGGAAATGAAGAAAGGTATCAACTTTTGGAGGTACAATGATATTAATCATGTCAACCAGGTTTAAGACAAAAATTTCATGTATCAATCATTTTCATGTTAATAAATAATAAAAAATGAAAAGTAACAACAACAAATGAAGACAAAATTTGATGTATCTTATTTATACCTTTAAACTTGTGAACCAGATCAATACCATCAACAACCCGAATTCATGAATCTGCAGATGTGATGAGAACTTTTGATGAACTACCAGGAGCAAACTGTTTAGATAAACTGATCAGCAACTGAAAAGTATCAACCAAACTTGTCTCTCAAAGTAGGCATACAAACCATCTTTACAAGTGAAAATCAGCTGAACAAGGAAAGAGTAAAATAGAAAGAAATCGGCAAGTTAATTGTATTTGAATTTATAATAATCTCATAAAAAGTACAAGATGGTAGAGCCACCAGATTACCTGGAAACCAGAGATTTTCTTGTTATAAGATTTCTTCTTCTTGTTCTCAGATTGATTTGGCTTTTTTGTTGCAACTTATTCTCTGAAAGTATGAACAGATAAAGAAGTTATTAACAGTTAGTGCACAAAAAACTTGACTAAACCAACCATGCACACACAGAGAGCTTTCTAAACCAGCACTAGATGTATTGTATAAACGGCAACTCCCCTTGTGTGAACCAACTAGTGCACCCTTCAGAAACCAACAAATTTCTTAAGCCATCTGAAGAATTGTATTTTATATAACTTGAACTTTAGTCTTTGATATCAACAGTATTCATGATACCAATTGTATTTTATATAAGTTATCTGCTTTTATGAATTAAAACATAATTTTTTCTTCTTTTTTTTGCTGAATTACTATGTCTGTTAGGAGTTAGGACAGCTTGTTTCTATTTTTTTATGGAAGAAAGATGTTGTAATTCTCTAGAATTATTACTACTTTCATACCAAGGTTCCATAAGTTCTTATTTTGACTATTTATTATCATTTTCAAAGGTTTACATATGGAAACTATGATGATGACGATCAAATAGTCATCATGATAGTTTCCACGTGTAGACCTTTGGACCAATAAAGGCTATTTCTTAAAAAAACTAAGAACACGAGTAAATCGTTAACATAGAATACTAGACATGATTTTCTTTCTTTTTCAGATGAATTAAGACATTATCTTCAGGCTCAAATGCAAAGCTCGGCCAAGCATGGCAAAGCATAGCTATTGCCATTACAAGAAGCCAACCGAATCCAAACACATCAAAAACATTACAATGGCCTATTAAATAACTAAGGAAAGGAAACATTATGCATAGAGGAAAAAAATTAAATAAATAAACAAAAGCCCTTTTTGGCATTTTTATAAACATGTATATGCATAAGCACTCCTATTATTAAAAAAAAATAAAATAAAATAAATAAAATAAATAAAAACCCAAACTTTAAATGCAAGAAATTCCTCCATCCTGAATCTTATTTACTAACTCAATCACAATTCAAATTATCTTCTCACATCATAAAATCCAAGAAAATCAAAAGAAGAAAGAGAGGAAAAGAACCTTATGGCATGTACATGTCAAATATCAATTACATGGCATAAATTTCTATTATTAATTGAATTGAAAAAACCAAAGAAAATTTTTCCCCAAACAGATACATGACCTACAAAGAATTTAAGAACCCATATTTTGCCAATCTAGAGGTAGGGATCTAGACTAAGAAATACCAACCTGAGGATGGTTAGAGTCAGAAATTTCTTCTGCTGGATATGGATTTGTTTTCTTGAAGAACGATTTTTTTGCCATGAAAATCACTGCTTGATCTCAGGTCCTATGATTTCTCCTCACTCAGCAGGGCAAGAAACGACAAAATCGTATTGAATTACCTGCAACAACCTATCTCTATCTTCAAGCTGCTTCTGATTTGTAGATCGGAAACCTTTATAAAATTTTGTAGCTTTTTCTATCATACCTAGAATGATAGAAAAACAAGAATATAATGTGATCATGAATATAAGGGAGTGGAGTGAACGCAAGAGCAAAATCTGAGAAAGGAAGAAGAAAGAATCGGAGAACCAGAGGAACAAGAAGAGAACGCAAGAGAAGGAGAAAAGGTTGAGATAGGAACCATCAGAATTTTTTTTAGTTTATATACACTGACCTACTTTACCAGTAACAGGTTTCCATTAAAATTAAATGAATGGCTTGGATTGAAACAATGAAAAATTAATGGCTAGGATTAGGGAGGGTACCGTACCCCCCCCCCCCCCCCAAACAAATAGGGGGTACTGTAGAATGACCCTAATTCATTATCTTTTTATTCTTTTTATTTATTTATTTTTTTGAGGAATAAATGTTAGCATTGTCTTTGCACTTTGTTTCCGTTCTATTGGTTCAAATGGACCATGAGACATGAACCATGATATTGCATCTTTTATGTATGGGTTTGGTTTATTTCGTAATTTTTAATAGGAATTTTCTTTTATTTTAATGAGAGATTGTCATATCACTCACTAACTAAATAAAAGGTGGGAATTAAAATCTAATACCACTTGTCATTGTGTATTTAAAACAAAAAGACATATCTAGTAAAAAAAGTACTAAAAGTAAGCCAAATCCTTTATGTATAACAAAAAAATGATAAACAATAAAAAAGAAGGAAGAAAAAATAATTTTAAAGAAAATATCAAAATTGTAATCTCAATTTCATACTAATTACTACCAATTGGAGCATTCTCAGTTTTGCAAGCATGAAGCATATAATAAGAATATGTAATCTAACAATTAAATTTTCAAAATACACATTTAATAAAAAGAGATAGGAAAGGTTTGAAGGTTCTTTATTATAAACCAATTAAGTGTTGGTTTCATATAACTATTTTTATTACTTAATTTTGAATAAAAATAAATTGGGCTAAATATATTTTTTTAACGTGAAATTTTAAAAACTATACATAAATAAATGAGAAAAATTAATTAAAAATAGTTCAATCCAAAAGCATATGATTCATCATTGTAGAAAATTATTAGAATAAATAAAGTCTCGTCTATTTAGGAGAATTCGGTGATGAAACATGAATTAAAAAAAAAAAAGTTAACTGATGCCATATAGAGTATTTATTTAAATATTTTTAGAAATTTTTTATGGAAAAAGGAAAAAAAAATAAAAAAGCAATTAAATTTCTGATAGTTTTTTATATTTCTTTTGCTTATGTTAAAGAATGCTCTTGGGCAATTATTAATAAACCATTTTAGGAAAGTTTTGACACCACTTTTATGGTAAATAGAAAAAATTTCAAAAAAAATTAATTGTTTTTTTATTTTCTCATAAAAATATTTTAAAAATATTTTCTAAACCAATGTCCATAGGACATCTCTTAAATTTTTTATATTTCTTATTAAAGTAAGTATTACAACTTTTCTAAAATTGTTCATTAATAAAATGACAAAATTTAGATACAGTATCTTAGATTTCCTTATTAAAATCCAGTCATATAGTTTTTTTCTTATAAAATAGAAGTATATTTTTAATTAAGTAACTACATGGTTGAATTCTAAGGAACAACACCTAAATATTGTAAATAAGTTTTACCCTTAATAAAATACCCAGGCAATGCTAGAAACATAATCAACTTCACAACATACCATGCGGTAGACTGTGATTAGAAAAAAATTGTTAACTTTATAATATAGGGTGCTGTTAACAGGTGTCGTACAACACTTGTTAATGTGATAAAATTTAAAATAAACTATTCACATTTTTTAGGGATGTGGAAAAAACTGAATATGTATTAAATGTGTGTCAATTTAGATGGAAAAAGTCAAATTATTTTGTAATAAACTACAGCTAAAAAGTAAAATTTTGCCAATTTCCTATGCATGAGGATTTGTGATAAATTATAAATAAATCATAGCTTATTCATTAACAGGTGCTGGCCGGCACCTGTTAACAAAGTCCTATAATATATGTCTTAGTTTCAGAAACTTTTTTGGAATTCAAAATTGAATTAAAAAAAGTAATGCATGGGGGAATTAGGAGTCAAATCTAACAATAATGAGTTCTTTATGCAAAGATCATTACATGTTTTTGGAGTATTGGTTTTCATTATTGTTGTTCCCCTCTAATCCACAATTTAAGGAGCTAAATGCCATATGCTGATAATTTTGACGCAAGAACTTTGGACTAGTGGTGTTTAATGCAAGTTCTCAGGAAAATTTTTTTTTTTTTTAAAAGTTGGTGTTTAATGCAAGGGTTTGGGACTTTGGGTCCGTACTTTTGAACTTTGAATGGGAAATCGGGTGTTAAATTACATGTACATATGTAAGGACTAATTTTCTTGCCCTCTTTTTTAGTTGAAGGAGAAAAATGAAATTACATTTTAGTGAGGTTATTTTGTGTTTTGTTTTAGTCCGTGTGCCCAAAGCCCAAAGGTTTCATAAAGTGCTCACAATTTTATATTACAAAGCATTAAAAAACACACAAACAGATACAGTTTCTTAAATGTCGTAGGTAGGGCTATCCAAACAACCTGCAGAACCGACCCACCCGGCCAAACCGACCGGACCCGAACCGTCAACCGCCTGATCCGACTACTCCGATGGTCGGAGGCGGGTCCTTGCTTTCCAAAACCGTTTCCGACGGGTCGGTGGCGGGTCTTTTCTTCCAAAACCTGAAGCATCCGACCCGACCGGACTATAAAGGGGTTAAAAGGAATTTCAGAACTCACTCACCCACTCAGTTCTTCTACTCTCACTCTCTCCTCTAACGATCTCTCTGCTCTTCGTCAGTTCACCAATCAGACTCTTCGCTGATCTCTGCTCGTCGCCGATCAGACGCATTGCCTCCATCTCTCAGGTTTGATCTCTCTACTCTCAGTCACTCGATCTCTCGCCTCCATCGCTAACATCGCCCATCCCTCACCAGTTCAATCAGTCGATCTCTCTCTTAGGTTGAAGCTCTTAAGTATGATCTCCCAATATGTATATTTGGGTTTGTAGATCTCTCTATTCTCTGTTATTTGGGTTTGTGGATCTGTTCTTTGGGTTTATTGATCTGTTCTTTGGGTTTGTAGTTGTCTTTTGAATCATTGGTCTTATTCTTTGGTTTGTGTTTGATCTTTGACCTGTGGCTTTTCGCGGTCGGCGGCGGGTCTGGAACTTCTCCACCCGATTCCTTCGGGTTGGTTTCGGGTTGGGCACAAACCCGACCCAGACCGACCCGTGGACAGCCCTAGTCGTAGGTTAGATTCTTTAATTAAATTTAACTGCATAATTGTATTGATTAATGTAACACAAATAGTATTTTATCTTCCCCTACAAACTATATAAAAAAAAAATCAATTATTTAATTTATTAGTCAATACATCCATAAAGTTGAATTTAATTAGGAACCCTAAAGTACAACTTCTAAAAAGTAAAAATCAATACTTAAGTTTTGCCTAAACCAAGAAGTTCAGGGTTTAAATTATTCATATTGTCTTCTCTTAACCCTAACCGCTCTTGCAGCCAGAGGTTTATAGAAATATCGAGTCTTGTTCATAGTACAAGCCTCTCCCCTCTTAAGACTTCCCTTGATAAATGTACAGATCCAGAAGCACAAGTATTGGTTGGGACTTGGGAGCATCCGCGCATGAAAAGTAGAGGGGGAAGACCTTCACAAAATTGTTAACAGCAACAGCGTTCAACATAGAAGCTAGCTATGGAAATGAGTCTAATGAAAATCTGGGGAACTCAAAATGGAGTGACCGCTAAAGACATAGCAGGCAACTTTTTACTATCCAAGTTCAGTGATCCTACGGACAAGGCTTGGATGCTACATAATATATAGCCCGTGCTTTTTCAATACAAACTTCGTTGTGTTGCTGGAGGCTATAAAAGTTTTTGTGGGGATTAAAAGTTCCAAGAGGCGAGGCTAATGGAATTTCCTATTATGCTTTGCAATGGATTAAATTCTATGATAAATAAGTTCAAGTGGGGAAAAGTGAGAAAAAGAAAATTCTTTGAATGAAAAGGGATAAACAATGCAGGGTTGGAGCCAAAATGTTTTGCTTGGGGGCCAAATTGTGAATACTAATATATTAGCCAAGAGTAGTATTCGATCAAAACAAACCCATGCACACATAAATAAACACTCACACACAACGCACACATGCATAAATAAACCTTAATATTTTAATACTAGAGTAAGTTATAATTTATAAATTTTTTGCATACAAAATTGTCAACATTGTTTGAAAATGGTTATATAGTTTTTTTTTTTTTTTTTTAATAACTTGATAATTAGAATGGAGAGAAGGAATTTCAATCTTGAATGTCTTGAAAATAACAAGAAATGCCAATCAATTGAAAACAGATAATTAGTTAAAGCTTAGTTAACATTTCTATCTTCTATGATGCAAAAATGATTATTTGTTTTATACAATGAAAGCATGAGTTCTCATGTTCTTAATTGAGATCATATCCCCAATGATATATTTGTTTTTTAAATTGCATTCATCTATTTATGTCTATCTTAAAAAAAAACTTTCGATTTTGAATAAGTCATATTTAATAGATGGTGAATGATTTGAAAAATATTAGACTAAACAAAGGATTCTTTTGAAAATTTGGAAAAAAAAAAAAAAAAAATTCAAGTCCCATCCCAAAAATCTTGCAAATTATGAAAAAATATATAGCTTCATGTTTAGTTTTTACTTTTTTACCAACCTTATGTTTAGGAGCTCTCCTTCTCACATACGGTGAGGCTATCTCTACTACAGTGTGAGTAATGCTACTTCTCTTCCTCTACATATTTTGGCTCTTAGGGGTGAGAGTTTGTCATTCCATCCTTGCTGAAGTCTAAACAACATGGATTCCGATTTTATAGAGCGACTGCAATGAATTAGTCTGACGGCAGAAGAGGGAGAGATTGTCACTGTCCGCTCAGACCATCGTGAAAAACTCTAGAGAAATGTTCTCTCAGTCTACTAGGACGCTTTCTCACTTCAAAAACCATTAATCTTAGAGCTGCAAAGAATCTACTACAATCGGTTTGGAAAATGGGGAATGATTTGAAGATTACAAAAGTGGGTGACGAACTTCTTCAGTTCAAGTTTTCATTGGAAAGTCAATTACTGTGGGTCATGAATAATGGTCCATGGAACTTTGATAATCATCTTTTGCTCTTGCGAAGGTGGGAGGCGAGTATGACGGCATTCTCAGTTACTTTCCATCATGCTTCTTTTTGGGTGCAAGTTTGGGGATTGCCTTTTGATCTCATTACAGAACAGACGGGATGAGACATTGGTCGGGCTATTGGACGAGTGCTAGATGTGGACAGTAGGGCAATTGTGTCGGACCGAGCTCAGTTCTTGAGGATACGCGTGGAATTGCCACTTGATAAACCAATTTAGTGTGGAGCTTCAGTATTAACCCCAGAGGGTGACAAGATGTGGGTGGCGTTCCAATACGAATGGCTCCTGGGATTGTGTTACAATTGTGAGATGCTGGGGCATGAAGTGAAAGGGTGCAACGTTGAGATGAGAAGGCAGGGAGAGGATAGCCCATACGATGAGTGGTTATGGGCTGGAGTTCGGAATCCAGAGTTTTATAGAAGCCACCAGCCACCAAGCCCACAACGGCAGAATACGATGGAGACAACAAACGGCCAACAAGCATCGTGTGATAAGCACGCGCCTGAAACTGAAACCCCATTAACTGATCCTGATATTTCCGATATGGACGTAAACATTACAGAAAGTCAACTGGCATTAATTACGAGTACTGAGGAGCAAACGTTCCCGTTTCCATGCATGTCAGGACTCCATGATGACCATAATGTTCCCAGGATGTGCACGGAATGTAACATTAAAGATCCCAATCTCGAAAATAAAGGAACACATAATGGGGACAGCTTGATTTCCATTCCAATCTCCTACATGACCGTTAGCAAGTAGTGGCGACTCTAGGAATTTTGTTCAGGGTGTTCCTATTCTACTTTGAAAAAATTTTGGGTAATTTCAGTCCATTTTGGGACGTTTCGGTAAATACCGGCTGAAATTCAAGATTTGGCTAGCATGAAGTTTGTGCTTAAAAGAAAAAATGTTCTTAAAACCAAAACAAATTTGCATTCTATACACCAAAAAATCTCAAAAAGAAAATAAAAATGAAAAGAAAAGAAATGAACCAAAGTACCTGTACAATAAACTATAAGTTCATTTGAAATATTAATAAAATTATTAATTATTGTTGTTTAGTTGTTTCATAAATTTGTTTTTCTTTTATAAACTATAATTTGTTGTATTGTTGTTTCATTAATTATTAAATTATTAATTGTTGTTTAGCCTAAGATAATTTAATTTGTTTGTTTTTTATAATGTATTAGTTAATTAAATTATTAATTATTGATGTTTAGTTGCTTCATTAATTTTCTTTACTAACTACTAGCAGTCTAGCACACACCCCATTGTGCATTAGCACACACTAGCACACACTTCATGTGTGCACACACCCTTACCTCTCTAATACCGTACCAAAAGCCGTTTTGGTTTAATTAGAAAAACAAAATATTTCGGTACCGGTTAATACCAGTATACTGTTTTAAAATTACGACTAAATATATATATTTTCTTAAAAATTTTATATATACTCTTAAAAATATAAAATAATTTTAAAGTCTGGCATAATAATTCTTTTAAATATTAGTAATAATTATGGTTGTAGTATAATTTTTTTTTTTGAGAAGCATTGTAGTATAAATTTTTTTTTTAAAGAGTTGTACTTTAATAATAGTACTAAGTCCATGTACTTACTAAATGCAGTAGTGAAAAAACAAAAGAAATAAAAAACAATGTGCAAAAGTTAAAGCTAAGGTCGTGGGTGGTTGGAGATAAACTTGAAATTTTTGAAAAACTTTTGACTCATTTAATGACTTCAGTATTCACGTGGGGAGTGGGACACTAGTGTACAAAACAATATACAGCAATTGGCATTCAAAACTAGAAATACCAAAAGCAGAAAAGTTGAAGAAAAACAGAGAACGGAGAAGAAAAGGCGAGGAAGAAGAAGCTGAAGCAGGTGAGGATACTGCGATTGACCAAATGGAAGTGGCCGGAGACATGGAAGTGATCGGCGATGTGGTGGTGAGTGGCTGTGGCGACAAAAACTGATGATTTTGGTCCTTTTTTTTTCTTTTCAGATTCTCTGTTACATTTTTTTTTTTTTAGGTAAACAAATAAAAAAAAATTAAATTATTATATATAAATTTTTTTTTTTTAAGTTAGGGTGTTCCTAGGAACACCCTGGACTCTGAGTGGCGTCGCCACTGTTAGCAAGGGCGAGGAAACAAACCCTAGTGCATTACTAGAACCAACACGTGATTGCAACATGTCACGTGACTTTCAAAAAATCGGAAAAACAGAGGAGAAAAAATGGAAGAGAAGGGCACAGGGTGAACAGCAAGATACAACTGAGAAAACAAAAACTGATGGGAAGGGAAGAAGGAAAAAAAGAGCATGTACCATGGATAGAGAAAGTATTGACAGTGGCAACACGAAGCGTAACAAAACTATGGTGACTTTTTCAGATTGCATAACGGCATAGGCTGAAATCCAACCCCACTGAGCATAATGATCGTCCTAAGTTAGAACTGCTGGGGGCTTGGGAACTTCTGTGCAATCACAGTCCTCTCTCATTTAGTGAGAGAAAAAGCTCCCCATGTTTTGTTCCTTATGGAGACGAAACAAACCATAGAGGAGATGAAAAGATTCAAGAGGATTTGAGATACGACGCTATGTTGGCAATACCTTGTGTTCGAAGGGCAGGGGGTTTGGCTATGCTTTGGAAGTCTGGGGTATCACTAGATATTCAAACATACTCTCTGAACCATATTGACACCCACATCCTCAGTGACCCATCTACACCATGGAGGCTGATAGGTTTCTATGGTAGACCAGAAGACCATCGAAAGCATGAATCTTGGAGTTACCTGTGTCACCTGCATTCACGAGCCTCATTGCCGTGGGTGTTTGTAGGAGATTATAATGAAATCCTGACATCCGATGAGAAACAAGGGGGAATACCAAGAGCAGGTCGATTAATGGAGGACTTTCAATCTGCTTTATTACATTGTGGCCTTATTGATCTGGGTTTTAGTGGGAATAAGTTCACTTGGAGAAATGGCCATCCAGGACATGCATTTATTCAAGAGAGACTAGATAAGGCCTGTGCTACAGTTGAATGGAGAGAGTTATTCCCTCACAGTAAGGTTACTCATCTACATACATCCTACTCAAATCATGTGCCAATTTTACTCACAACTCGAGGGGTCTCACAATCAACTAGACGAAAGAAGATACCAAAGCGATTTGAAGAAAAATGGGCTTCTCATCTGGAATGTGAGCATATAATTATGGAAGCTTGGCATGGTATAAACCCCATGGGCAGCCCCATGTTTAGGCTATTTGAAAAAATAAAAAAGTGATTATTTGTTTTATACAATGAAAGCATGAGCTCTCATGTTCTTAATTGAGGTCATATCCCCAATGATGTATTTGTTTTTTAAATTGCATTCATCTATTTATGTCTATCTTAAAAAAAAAACTTTTGATTTTGAATAAGTCATATTTAATAGATGGTGAATGATTTGAAAAAGTGGCGCATGGCCTTGGTGGGGTGGAATCGCAACATGGGAAGTTTGAAGGTACATATTGATGAAAAGTATAAGGAATTGGAGTCCCTAACAGAGATGAACAATGCTGAAAATATTGGCCAAATTAATAAGTTGAGGGATGAGATCAATGCATTACTACTATAGGATGAGTTGTTCTAGAGGCAAAGATCAAGGGCAATTTGGCTACCAGCTGGAGATAAAAATATAAAATATTTTTATCGTAGGCAAACCAAAGACGAAGGAAAAATCATATTACTGGGTTTATGGATGAAGGTGGTAGATGGTGTACATTAGACATTGAGATTGCTAGGGTGGCTGAATCATATTTCTAAAATTTATTTTCATCAACCAACCCGAGCAACATGGAGTCTGTATTAGAGACGGTGGATAAGGTGGTCATCCCGGATATGAACAATATACTCCTACAGCCATACACACCAGTTGAGGTCAAGCAAGCCTTGTTTCAGATGCACCCTTCCAAATCGCTTGGGCCAGATGGTATGTCCTCTTTCTTTTTGCAAAAATTTTGGCATATTGTTGGTAGTGATGTCACTGATGCTGTATTATCTGTATTACATTCCAAACATCTTTTGCATAAGATGAATTACACTCACATTGTGTTAATACCTAAGAAAAATGAGCCAAAACTTGTATCTGATTTTCGACCCATCAACCTTGGTAATGTGGTGTGTAGGATTGTCTCAAAAATGTTATCCAACCGCTTGAAAATTGTTTTGCCTAATGTGATTTTTAACTCACAAAGTGCCTTTGTTCCTCAACGGTTAATTACTAACAACACTACTGTAGCTTATGAGATTCTACATAGAATGAGAAATAAAAGAAGAGGGAAGAAAGGATAGATGGCCATTAAATTGGATATCAGTAAAGCATATGATCGAGTTGAATGGGAGTTTCTATGTAGAATTATGCTCAAACTGGGACTTGATTCAAAATGGGTCCAGCTAGTAATGGAAGCAGTTTGTACAGCATCATACTCAGTGCTCATCAATGGGGAACCAAAAGGTTTTATTACTCCATCCCGGGGTATAAAACAAGGAGACTCTCTCTTCCCATACCTCTTCCTCCTATGTGCGGAAGACCTCTCATCACTGATAAGATCCAATGTCACTTCCCAAAGATTACATGGTGTTCAATCATGTCCAAATGGGGTTTGTATCTCTCATCTCTTATTTGCAGATGATAGCTTCATCTTCTACCAAGCTACAATGGAGGAATGTCAGAATCTTCTAATCCTTTTGGGAAATTATGTGGCTGCCTCGGGTCAAGCTATAAATAGGCAAAAAACCTCAATATTCTTCAGCAAAAATACAAGAACTGAAGTAAAGGCTAACATACAAGGATTGCTAGGGCCTCGAGTTATGGAGGCTTGTGAGACATACCTTGGGTTACCAATGGCTGCTAGAAAATCTAAGGTAAATACCTTCAAAGCCCTACAGGAAAAAATAAATAAAAAGGTGTTGGGATGGAAGGAGAAATTTATTTCAAAGGCCGGGAAAGAGATCTTGATTAAAACAATGGCACAAGCTATACCCACGTATTCTATGGGTATCTTTAAGATCCCACAACCACTCTGCCATTCCATTAATTCAACCCTAGCTAAATATTGGTGGGCCTAAACCAAAGATGAGAAGAAAGTACACTGGATTAGTTTGAAGAAGTTGTGTGCGCCAAAAGGAAGAGGTGAAATGGGGTTTAGGGATATTGAGGCTTTTAATCTAGCTATGCTTGCTAAGCAATGTTAGAGATTGATCCACAATACCCACTCCTTATTCTATTGGGTATATAAATCTAGGTACTTCCCACATGCTCCTTTATGGAGGCAAATTTAGGTAATAACCCTTCATATGTTTGGAGAAGCTTGCTAGCTGCAAGGGAGGTAAGTAAGGAAGGTTCAATGTGGATGGTAGGGGATGGATCCTCAATACAAGTCTCAAACCATAAATGGCTGCCAAACAGACCGGTGTTCTTGGGGACTGATAGGCCTTAAATGTATGTTAATGAGTTGATTGATAGGGCCACAAAGCAATGGGACAGGGAGAAGATCTTCAATTTGTTCGCCTATAGGACTAGGATGGATATTTTATCTATCCGCTTGGGCAGGAACTCGGCTCGTGATGTTCTAGTTTGGAAGGAAAATAATTCTTAGACTTCACAGTGAAATCAACCTATCAAGTGGCGTGCAAGCTAAAGGAAGCGACTCGGGTTGAACATTCTGCAGCAACTTTAGACCAGCATATCTGGAGCAGAATGTGGAAGCTGAACGTCCCTCCAAAGGTTCGAACTTTTGTATGGCGTGCATGCTTCAATATATTGCCTACCAGAGACAATCTCCATCGAAAAAATGTAAAAGTTGACCCAAGATGTGAACTATGCTACCAACATCATGAATCAACTGGTCAACTATTGTGGGAATGTCCATTTGCAAGAAATTTATGGGCTTTATGCAGTGGGAAGATTTAGAAGTGTTCAAATGAAGCTCAGGATTTTTTTCTGCTATTTCGCACGATGGTGAGTAGACTTCCTCATGCTGAACTGGAAAAATGGGCCACTGTCTCCTGGGCAATATGGAATGCTCGAAATAACTTTTATTTCGAGCAAGTCCAACTCCACCCAAGAAAGATCCTTGATGGCGCCCTTGGATACTTAGCAGAGTACCAGCATTTTTTGGCTGCACGGAATAGTGCTGTACATGGAGATTAACCTGGTGTATTTGTGCATATAGTACCCACAGTCTTTATTCCTACACTGATGCATATTGTAGTCTTTTGTCTTGTAATGATGCCCTCTGAGTTATCGGGTCCAAGGGGCTTAAGTTGTATACCAATTCATATTAATAAAGTTTTTCTATCTTTTACCTCCAAAAATAAATAATCTTTTTATTTATTGGTGTGTATATTAAATAAGCATATGATATTATGATGAGAAGTGATTAAATCATGGGTGCCCCATCCTTGCATTGAGACGGGAGCAAGAAAGATAGAAGTGGAGTGATGGAACTTTGCCATCATTAATGAAATGATCCCAATATATGAGAGAGAGAGAGAGAGAGAGAGAGAGAGAGAGAGAGAGAGAGAGAGAGAGAGAGAGAGAGTAGTACAATAGTGGCGTTTACAAACGCCACTATAGCAAACGCCACTATAGCCAAAATGGGCCTATAGTGGCGTTTTTTGGACTTTTAGTGGCGTTTCAAAAACGCCACTATAGGCCCAGTTTTTTGTAGTGCGGTGTTCTTGGGGACTCCTAGGCCTTAAATGTATGTTAATGAGTTGATTGATAGGGCCACAAAGCAGTGGGACAAGGAGAAGATCTTCGATTTGTTCGCCTATAGGACTAGGATGGATATTTTATCTATCCCCTTGGGCAGCAACTCGGCTCGTGATGTTCTAATTTGGAAGGAAAATAAGTCTTAGACTTCACAGTGAAATCAACCTATCAAGTGGCGTGCAAGCTAAAGGAAGCGACTTGGGTTGAACATTCTGCAGCAACTTTAGACCAGCATATCTGGAGCGGAATGTGGAAGCTGAACGTCCCTCCAAAGGTTCAAATTTTTGTATGGCGTGTATGCTCCAATATATTGCCTACCAGAGACAATCTCCATCGAAAAAATGTAAAAGTTGACCCAAGATGTGAACTGTGCTACCAACATCATGAATCAACTGGTCACCTATTGTGGGAATGTCCATTCGCAAGAAATTTATGGGCTTTATGTAGTGGGAAGATTCAGAAGTGTTCAAATGAAGCTCAGGATTTTTTTCTGCTATTTCGCACGATGGTGAGAAGACTTCCTCAAGCTGAACTGGAAAAATGGGCCACTGTCTCCTGGGCAATATGGAATGCTCGAAATAAATTTTATTTCGAGCAAGTCCAACTCCACCCAAGAAAGATCCTTGATGGCGCCCTTGGATACTTAGCAGAGTACCAACATTTTTGGCTGCACGGAATAGTGTTGTACATGGAGATTTAACCTGGTGTATTTGTGCATGTAGTACCCGCAGTCTTTATTCCTACACTGATGCATATTGTAGTCTTTTGTCTTGTAATGATGCCCTCTGAGTTATTGGGTCCAAGGGGCTTAAGTTGTATACCACTTCATATCAATAAAGTTTTTCTATCTTTTACCTCCAAAAATAAATAATCTTTTTATTTATTGGTGTGTATATTAAATAAGCATATGATATTATGATGAGAAGTGATTAAATCATGGGTGCCCCATCGTTGCATTGAGACGGGAGCAAGAAAGGTAGAAGTGGAGTGATGGAACTTTGCCATCATTAATGAAATGATCCCAATATGAGAGAGAGAGAGAGAGAGTTTTGGAGATAAGTAGTAAATATGTAAAATATATATATACATATATATATATATATATATCACACACTTTTGGGACAAATTGGAGCAATTTGGGACATGCAAGGAAGACAAATCCATTCTCTAGGGAAGACCCGTGTGAGATAAAAGGAGAGGGTCATAGAGCAGGGACAAGGCAAAGGAGTTTTGCCATCCCTACTTTAGAGCCAAATACAATATATGAGACAAATATGAGATAGCATCACTAATACAAGAGCATTTTGAAACTAGGCTCACGCCTTATATTTATTGGTCCAAAACAGTAAAATTCTTGCAAAAATACCATTTTTGGTTTCTACATTTTGGAATTATTGTCAATTTGGCCCCTACTATTAACTCATTAATAAAAATTGACTATAGGTTGAAAATAAGAAAGACCAAATTGACTGCTACTAAAATGTAAAAACCAAATTAATAATAATCCCAAAACGTAAGGACCGAAATTGTATTTTTGCCTAAAATTCTTTGTTGTTTAGAAGAAAAGAAAAGGAAGAAGAAGTACTAAGGCTATGTTTGGTTGGGTGGAAGGGTAGGGAGAGAAGAGGAAGGAATAAGGGAGGGAAAGGGACAGAAATTATTTCTTTTATGTGTATTTGAATGAGTAAGGGAAGAGAAAGAAGAGAGAAAGAATAAGAAAAATAACAATAAGAGTGTATTTTACAATTCTATCATTATAAGGGAGGAAAAGGATAAAGGAAAGGGAAATAAATTATTTCCTTTGTGTATTTAGATGAAGAAGGAAAGAGAAAGAAGAGGGAAAGAATAAGAAAAATAATAATAATAAGAGTTTATTTTAAAATTCTATTCTTATAAATTATGAATTAATAATTTATTATAAGGATATAAAAGTAATCTCACAAAAAATTAAAACTCACAAAATTTTGAAACTCTCAAAGGTATAAGAGTAATTTTATGGATTTGGAGGGAAAGTAAAAACATAAAATATTGGGTGGACCCATGGAAAAAATTTCTCTTCACTCTCCTTTTTTTCCTTTCAATGAAACAAAGGATTATAAGTCTTTTCTTTTCTCTTTCCTCTCCTTTCACCCAACCAAACGTAATGGATGGAAAAGTGAAGAGATTAAAACCTTTTTTTTAAGAAGAAAACTGAGATGACATAAAATGTAGTTTGTATATGTAAGGTCAGGAATTGTAGCCCAAGCCCAAAACAATGAATTTATAGAGAATGAGTGAAAGAGCTGGGCTAGTTATGAATTTAGCAACTGTTAACTATGATCTTCAGGGATGGGCCAACATAAAATCGCACTTAACAACTAAAAATATTAATGTCCGAAGAGGTATATTATTAATTGAACAGTGAATACAATTCTTAAAGCTACAGTTAAATCTTTTTTCCCCCCTCCCCCTTTTTTAGAGACCTTTCTCATTTATATAGCCTTCTTCTAAACCATCTTCATCGTACACTTGTTCTTCATCCAAGCAATCACTTGAGTACGTGTCACATCAGGTATCTTCTTTAGTTCTCCAGGAGTGTTAGTAGTTGAAGTTGTACTGTTCAAGGGTCTTCTCCACATAAATGCGGTCAGAAAAATTGCTGCAGTGCATTAAACACGGTGGTAGCAGCTTTTTCCTTTAGATATTTATCCATTCTTATCATTTCCATACATGCTTGAAATTTATTCTTATCATTGGAATTGTCAGGAAGATCACTTGAACCTCCCAGGTACTTGCTTGATCGAGACTCTTTATATCTGAAGAGAATACGCTCTTTGGCCAGCTGATGATCTCTTCGGCTTGCCCTCCTCGATCTTTTCCAGGTATATTTCTCCCATTTGGAATCCTTCTTAATCATTTTCTTCTCTTTCGACATACCTTAACCCCAAAAAAGGGCCTCAGGCCCAATACACAATACTGGGCTTTCCCCCCCACAATAGCCCCTCAAAATTTTAATTTTTCTCTCGCGTCCGAGGAGAAAAAATAAGATTTTGATTTGTTACGAAATAAAAACACAGGTATATGAATTCACACGTGTATAAGCATAGGTTTACGCGCTTCATCATTGCTGCTGTCGTTTCAGTATTAGCGCTATTAATTACTCCAAGCGACGTTCTATCTCATATCCAACGGTAGACCATCGATCCAACGGATGATGTTCTTCCTCGTAATTTGGGCGAGATGACTCTTAACCTTTCATTTATCCCTATATAAAGCCTTAGAAGAGGTTATTTCTTCTTTACTTTGCAAACTCTCAGATTATCCAACGAACTCAAGCATTCAAATCCACCAAGCTCTTCCAATCATCAATCCTAGTTCTTCCCAGAATCTGCAAGAATCTCTCTACGAGTTCAAAGATCATTCTCCGATTTAGTTTGTGTAAGTTCTCCTTTATTCAAGCCTTTCATCTTCTCTTCAGCTAGCTTCCTCGGCCTTCAAACTCTCGTTTCCCAGTTGTTATTTTGTGTCTTCTTCTAGTTAACCAAAAATGGGTAGATTTCAGTATCTTGTCGATAGTCCTGCCTTAATAGAGGAATTTAAGGAGACATATGACATACCACAGGGGGTAAACCTGAGGTATTGTTCGCCAGAAAGGGTATTAACCGACCAAAGAAAGGGAAAAGTGATAATCCCTATGATAGCATTCATAAAAAGAGGAATGACTCTCCCTATGGGTTCTATTACCCAAAACTATCTTCGTAACCACAAGCTTTCTCCTGATCAGTGCGCACCCAATGTCTTTAGGATCCTAGGAGCAATTGACGCTTTGAACCGTCATCTAGGATTAGGACTCACTTGGCTTAACGTGGTACATATGTACAAGTGTCATAGCTAGAAAGGAGCAGGATACTATCTTAAATCCTAATCTGACGTCGTTAGGCTCGTCTCCTGCCTTCCCAAGTCCAACAAAGGGATGAAAGACGACTATATGATCATCTCGGGCGCGTGGCATGACGGTCTTCATTGCCCAACCCAACCAGGAGAGCCAGGTGGGACATCCTAGATTTAGGTTTCCTAACAATAGATTTAGGATCTCCGTTTTTTAACAATTTGCCTTCTCTTTGTATCATTATTCTCAAGTTTCTGACTAAATTTTGTTGTGGTGTTAACAGATAAGGATCATGTTTCTCCTCAGCTCAGCCTTACAAACGTCCATGCACTCAACTACTTACTACGATCAGAGATTTTTGTAAGTGAAGACGGGCAGCTTCAGTCCGTTCCTCTCATCCTTGGTTTCACACCAAAATCAACCAATTTTTAGCCGGTCAGTAACACTATCACTTAAGGAGACTATTGGCTCAAACGAATAGATGTCTCTCGACGCAATTTCCTAGCACCGTTCGATCTTGCCCCCATGCCACATCCAAATCCGCAGGGTATACCATTGCTAGTCCGGCCGGTTCAGCAGGTTCCCCTTAAACCAGTAGCAATAGGTGAAAGAGTCGCTTCTTCAACCTCATCACTTCAGGAGCAAATTGATAAGTTTAGATTTGAAGAAGAGGCTTCGGAAAGGGGTCAAGCGATACAAGTTTCAGAAGCCGAGGAGGAAACTGACAGGCAGTCTAGTGTTCGCCCTCCTGTTTTAATAACTGCTGTTCCTGACGACTCCTCGGAAGAGGAAGAAAACATGGCCAGCCTAAGAGACTTAATGAAGAATAGGAATAAAAAAGTTGGGCCCAAAGAGACCGGTACGTCCCAACTAATTGTCAATCTTCCTCCACCACCTCCCCATATTCCTTTGGATCGTGGCTCAAAGCAATTGCTAGGTCTGAAGAAGAAGAGGCCCCTCGTCGATAATGAAGAAAGAGCGGTGGCACCTCCAAAAGGGACTAAGAAACAGAAGGTGGTGAGAGACCACCGGAGCAAAAGGGCTTCGTCTACCGAGAGCCAAGATGCCGCTCTCGCAACTGATGTGCGCCGAGGACCTCACACCTGGTCCCCAAGGCTGGAATTGGATGGTACTCCAATCTCTTGGGAGACCTCCCTCAGAAATTACAATGAGGAGAGGGCAGGTCTCGTTGCTGAGGCCTTGGAGCAACCACTGCTCCTTCCACGAGACATGGAATCTTACAGGCGTTTTAGCCAGTATGACCTCTTTTTGTCCTTAAAAAGGGATTTTGCTATGGTAAGTAAATTAATCCACTTCTTCAGTTAGGATACTGATGATTTTTTTTTTTTTTATATTGAAATTTTTCCTTCTACTGTGTAGATTACCCAGCAGGTTTATGTGACCGAGGAGTGGAACAAAATGACCTACACTGAAGCCCAGGCCGAGGCTCACACTCGGTCTGAGGTTGAAAAATCTCTGGGTAGTCTGAAGGAAGATTATTCTCGACTGTTCGAGCAGCTGAGAGATATGACAAGCTAAAGGGATAATCTTGATGCTGGCTTGAAGACCGCTGAAAAGCTGGCCGAAGACCAACACAAGCATTTGCGCATGATCGAGATCAATCTGGAGACAGAGAAAGAGTTGGTCAACGGTCTTCATGCTAAACTACAAAAAGCCAAGGAAGCTGCTCAGTTGGCCAAAGAGGCGGTGGAGGCTAAGAGAAAGGCAACATATACTCTTGGGGTGGAGGAGACCCAACTCAGACTCACTGAGGAGTTCACAAAGGTCTGCAGGGAATACTGCGATGTAACTTGGGATAAAGCCCTTGAAGCTGCTGGAGTCCCTCCAGAGGCTAACTTGAGGCAGCCTAAGAATGTTTTCTACCACTCAGACATTTACGAACTCCTAGAAGCTCTGGAGCAGCCTGTAGTTGATCAGACCCTTCCTGATCCTACTAAAGCACCCAAAAAGTCTGGTCAAACTAGAGACCAAGGCAAGCAGGCTGAGGATCAGACCATGGATGCTGCTACCTAGCCCAGCCATACTACTGACCCTTTAGCTCCTCAGACAAAAACTTAGATATCTAAGAAATTCTATTTTGTATTTGTATTAGTTAGTTTTTTTTTTTTTTTTTTTTAAATTTTATTTAAGGGATTGTAATGTACTTTCTTTTTAATTAATGAAATTGTTCTTCTATTTTCGGTCTTCGTCACAGATGTTATGAAAATTACTACTATTGCAAATGACTGACTTGTAGTTAAGATAACATAGGCAAACTTAACAATAATATCATATTAATGATGCAAACAATTTACTCCAATACTGGAAGAAACTGATTGTGTAAGAATTATTAATAAACATTAAAAGCGATGAATGATATGAAGATCTTACAGTTTTTCTTGAATATTTATGGAGAATACTTCTGAGCACTAACTTTGTATTGAGTACGTGGCCGAAGAGATTTATCTTAGCTAGCATTTACTCAAATAAGTTTAAACACTTAGGAGGATCGTAAGGGAGTGTTAACTAACAAAAATCATCTAGTCCGAGGACTTCCGGCATGATTGGATTTAAGTTTAAACACTTAGGAGAATCGTAAGAGAGTGTTAACTAACCCAAATCATCTGGTCCAAGGACTTCAAGCATGATTGGATTTAAGTTTAAACATTTAAGAGGATCATAAGGGAGTGTTAACTAACCTAAATCATCTGATCCGAGGACTTCAGGCATGATTGGATTTAAGTTTAAACACTTAGGAAAACTGCAACGGAGTGTTAACTAACCTAAATTATTTAGTCTGAAGACTTCAGGCATGATTGGATTTAAGTTTAAACACTTAGGAGGATCATAAGGGAGTGTTAACTAACCCAAATCATCTGGTTTGAGGACTTCAGGCATGATTGGATTTAAATTTAAACACTTAGGAAAACTGCAACGGAGTATTAACTAACCCAAATCATCTGGTCCGAGGACTTCAGGCATGATTAGATTAAATTTAAACGCTTAGGAGGATCGTAAGGGAGTGCTAACTAACCCAAATCATCTGGTCTGAGGACTTCAGGCATGATTGGATTTAAATTTAAACACTTAAGGAAATTGTAACGGAGTGTTAAGTAACCCAAATCATCTGGTCCGAAGACTTCAGGCATGATTGCATTTAAGTTTAAACGCTTGTCCAAAAATTTTATATAATAAATTGGCATATTGATTAAAGAAAAGGTTCGATTAATAATAGTACCTTTTGAGGTTGTTTACATTCTAAGGGCGTGGTATTACATGACTATCTGAGTCTTCCAAAAAATACGCTCCAATGCCAACCCCTAAGGTAATACGGTATGGCCCTTCCCAATTGGGTCCTAACTTTCCCCAAGCGGGGTTTTTTACAGTGCCCACAACTTTTCTGAGCACCAAGTCACTAGGTTCTAGAAGTCTTAGCTTTACGTTGACATCATAGCCCTGCCTAAGTTTTTGTTGATAATGTGCTAATCAGACCATTGCATTTTCTCTCTTTTCATCAATCAAATCCAAACTCTTCTCCAACAGCTCACCATTACCGGTCGGACTGAATGAGCTGGTTTTCAGTGTTGGGAATCCAATCTCTAGAGGTATGACAACTTCAGCCCCATAGGTCATCGAGAAGGAGGTCTCTCCAGTAGACCTACGAGGCATAATTCTGTATGTCTAAAGTACGTGTGGCAGTTCTTCTACCCATTTGCCTTTTGCGTCATCTAGTCTTTTCTTTAGTCCATTTACTATGACTTTGTTAACAGTTTCTGCTTGCCCATTCCCTTGGGGATAAGTAGGGGTGGAGTATCTATTCATGATCCCCAACTCAACACAGTAATTCTTGAATGCTTTACTATCAAATTGAAGGTCATTGTCCGAGATGAGGGTATGGGGAATTTCAAACTGAGTGACAATATTTTTCCAGGTAAACTTCTTTGCATCGACATTCCTGATGTTGGCTAGAGGCTCAGCTTCAACCCATTTGGTGAAATAGTCTGTGCCGACCAGAAGGTACTTCTTATTTCCTGCGGCCTTAGGGAATGGACTCATTATATCTAAGCCCCATTGAGCAAATGGCCATGAGTTAGATAATAAATTAAGGACTCCACCTGGTTGATGTATATTTGGTGCAAATCGCTGACATTAATCGCATTTTTTAATATATTCATGGGTTTCTTTCTACATATCCAGCCACCAATAACCTTGAGTAATGGCCCTATAAGCCAAAGATCTACTTCTAGTATGACTTCCACAGATTACTTCATGCAATTCTTCCAAAAGTGATTCAGCTGCTTCAGGATGCATGCATAATAAGTATGGTCCTTAGTAAGAGCGTTTGTACAATTTATGGTCCTCGGATAACCAGAATCTAGTTGTCTTCCTCCGAACTTTGTCGGCTTCCAGCTTCTCTTCAGGCAAAATATCATCCTTCAAGAATTTAACTGTAGGATCCATCCAATTGAACTCGACTCTGATTTGATGAACTTGAACAACCTCACCCCTTGTTCCCATAGGCTTATGCAGGTCTTCGATGAGGATAACTCTACGTAAATCCTGGGCCGAGGATGTGGCAAGCATGGCCAAAGAATTAGCATGTGCATTTCCACTTCTGGGGATGTGCAGTAAGCTAAAAGATTCAAACTCCGACTGCAAGCATTTAACTCGGCTTAAGTACTCCTACATTCGTTCATCTTTTGACTCAAATTCTCCTTGCACTTATCTGACGACTAGCCTTGAGTCCGAGAACACTTCCACTAACTTTCCTCCCATCCTTTGAACTATAGTCATTCCCATTAGTAGAGCTTCATACTCAGCCTCATTATTTGTGACCGTAAAGCTTAATCTTAGCGATTTTTTAATAACGATTCTTTCTGGAGATATTAACACTATCCCCACTCCAGATACTTTCTGGTTCGCTGCACCATCTACATATACTTCCCAGGATGAAGGGCCTTTTTGGGAGATTACGCCAACCGATTTTCCATCCATGTCCTGTGTTGGTATCAATTCTTCTAACGATGGCTCAGTAAACTCAACTACTAAATCTGCGAGGATCTGCCCCTTTATGGAGGTGCGTGGCATATACTTGATGTTAAAAGCCCCTAAGATAATGCCCCATTTGGCTATTCTCCCTGTGTAGTCAACACTTCTGAGTATGGTTTTAAGTGGAAGTTGGGTAAGAACAACTACTGTGTATGCTTGAAAATAGTAAGGCAACTTCTGAGTGCCGAGCACTACTATCAGGATTACTTTCTCTAATGGCGAATATCGAATCTCTGCCTCATGCAATGATTTACTCATATAGTAAACTGGCCTTTGTACACCTTGGTCCACTCGTATCAACACCAAACTCACAGCATAAGAGGCCACAACAATGTAGGCAAACAAGACCTCATCTAGCTCAGGACTGGACATGATTGACGGCCAAGCTAAATAGTCTTTAAGTTGTTGGAAAGCCAAAGCACACTCTTCAGTCCACTCGAATCCTTTCCATTTGTTAGTCAAGAAAAGAAAGGTTTACACCTATCTACTGATCGAGCAATGAATCGGTTCAGAGCAGCGGTCATTCTTGTCAGTTTCTGAACTTCTTAGGATTCCGAGGAGCTTGTAAATTGTTGATGGCCTTTATCTGGTCGGGGTTAACTTCGATTCCCCTGTGAGTCACCATGTACCCCAAGAATTTGCCTAACCCCACACCAAATGCGCAGCTTATACCTCCTTAGAACTTCAAAAATGTTTTCAAGATCCTTTACATGTTCAGAGACGATCTTGCTTTTCACCACCATGTCATCTATGTAAATCTCGATACTTTTACCTAGCTGTGGCTCAAACATCCTAGTCATCATTCTTTGGTAGGTGGATCCTGCGTTTTTCAAACCAAATGGTATCACTTTGTAGTGGTAATTCCCAATAGGGGTGACAAAAGCAGTCTTCTCCTGATCCTCCAAAGCTAATGGCATTTGATGGTAACCTTGGAAAGCGTCCAAGAAACTCATCCGAAGATGGCCAACAGTAGCATCTACTAGCTGATCAATTTTTGGCATAGGGAATGGATCCTTAGGACAAGCCTTATTCAAATCAGTGAAGTCCACACAAACTCGCCATTTCTCATTCTTCTTCTTCACCACCACCGTATTTGCTAGCCACTCAAGATAAATAAAAAAATAAAATAAAAAAATAAAAAAAAATTCTTTAATAGCCCCAGCTTGTTTGAGTTTTGTCACTTCTTCTCTTACTGCATCAGCATACTCCTTGGATGGGCACCAAGGAAACTGTTTCTTAGGAGTAATCAATGGATTAACCTTCAAATGGTGACATATGAATTTTGGATCCACCCCTGAGGCTTCATAGGCATTCCAGGTGAATATATCAAGGTTTCTTTTAAGGAACTCTGTTAACTCTTCCTTCTCCTGCAGAGGTAGCTGAGATCCAACTTGAAAGAACTTTTCTGGATTGTTTTCAATAGTAACTTTAACTAAATCTTCACACCTAGCACCTTCAGCTGTATCTTCAACGGGCGATGCCCGAGGATTTAACTGCTATAAACCCCTTTCGGCCTGGGCCAAAGACACAGTTTCGAGCTTACACCGAATAACAGCCACTAAGCACTGTCTGGCCACGAATTGATCTCCCCAAATTTCACTAACCTGTCCCTCAAATTGATATTTAACCTTCTGATGTAGAGTAGAGGAAACAGCCCCTAGTGTATGGAGCCAAGGTCTGGCTACAATTACAGTATAGGGCGAATATACTTCCACAACGATGAAATCTACCTCTACTACTTCTGCACCAGTTTGCACAGGCAATCGTATTTGTCTCTTTGGGGTAATAACTCTTCCTTCAAAACTCATCAGGGGAGAATTGTATGGTTCTAAATCATTGGGTTTTAAGTTTAGTCCCCTATAAAGATTAGGATACATTATTTCTACCATGCTTCTCTGGTCCACCATAACCCTTTTCACGTCATACCCTCCAATTCTGAGGGTGATCACTAAAGCGTCATCATGGGGTTGGATGGTCCCAACCATGCCTTCATCCGAGAATCCTAACACCGATTTGGTACCCGATTTAACTCTCTTTGAACTATGACTAAAGTCTCCTGCGGGTAACCGGGCCACCAACATAACCTTGGATGGTGAGGATCCTGTTCTTCCCGGTGTTGCGAATATGACATTGATAGTTCCTAAAGGAGGCTTCGAAGAATCATCTCATCGGGGCTCCGAGTTTATCTGACCTCCTTGGCCGCTGGAATAATGCAAAAGCTGTTTCAATCAACCCTCGCAGACAAGCTAATCCAAATGATCCCACAGGCTCCTACAATCCTCTGTGGTATGCTCGTGGTCCTGATGGTACTGGCAATATAGGTTATGATTATGCCTCTCAGGGTTTCCCACCATCTTGTTTGGCCACTTGAAGAATAATTCATTCTTGATCTTTTCCAACACTTGATGTACTGGCTCTTTGAATACAGCGTTGACAACTTGAAGATTTGCTGATCCTGACTGCCCAAAAAAATCCCTATGCTGCTTGTTATTACCATATCTATCCGACCTGAAATCTCTCTTCTCTTGGGGGATGACCTTATCTTTTCCCTTTCCTTGCTGCTGATCTTCCTCAACTCTTTTATACTTGTCAATACGGTCTATGAGCTGACGCACGTTAGTAACTGACTTACCAGTTAGAGACTTCCTTAAACCATGTTCAGTAGGGAGGCCGAGCTTGAACGTATTAAGGGCCACTCCATCACAATTGTCTTCCATCTCATTGAACATTTCCCAGTACCTATCTGAGTATGTTTTCAAGGTCTCGCCTTCTTGCATGCTCAAAGATAACAAAGAAGCTAAGGGTTTAGCCACTCTTCGGCAAGTGACAAAACAAGAACCAAATGCTTGAGTGAGCTCTCTTAAGGAGTTAACGGAATCTGCTTTCAGACTGTCAAACCATCTCATCGCAACTGGTCCAAGACTGGAGGGGAAGACTTTGCACATCAAAGCTTCATCTTTAGAATGGATTGCCATCCTCTGGTTGAAGTGGCTCACATGTTCTACAGGGTCTGTCCTCCCGTTGTAGATAGTGAATGTCGGCTGATGAAAACGGCGAGAAAGCTTTGCTTGTTCGATCCTGCGTGTGAAAGGGGATTTGGAGATTTGATTCAAAGTTTTACTTATAGCATCATTCCCTGTACCCCCATATGATGGACTTGGTGGTTGGCGCCCATGATAGTGCTCTTCTTCGTAAGAGAAAGAATCAGTAACTAGTGTTCTGGTCCTACGTCTGTAAGAGACATCTTGCTCATCGTTAGAGTCATCCTCAGAGTAAGAAGATGTTCGCCTTCTCTTTACAGGGCACAACTCTCTTTTCAGCTTGTCAATCTCTAGTTGCATGGTCTTGTTTTTCTCTACATGAGACACGTGACTTCCATCATGTGACTGGCTTCGATCAGTATGCGTAGTGTGTACACTGCCTTCACGATCATGTCTCTGCTCCAAGTTAAGAAAATGATCAACGTCTTGGGATGCTCTAGATTCTGCTGGTTGTTGCCCTGGTTCCGCCATCATCAATCGTTGCTTCCACTCTTGCTCAAGTTCTCCCCACATATGGCGCCAATTGTAGGGTTAGGAATTGTAACTCAAGCTCAAAACAATGAATTTATAAAAAGTGGGTGAAAGAACTGGGTTAGTTGTGAATTTAACAACGGTTAACTATGATCTTCAGGGATGGGCCAACATAAAAACGCACTTAACAACTAAAAATATTGATATCCGAAGAGGTATATTATTGATTGAACAGTGAATACAATTCTTAGAGCTACAGTTAAATCTTTTTCCCCCTTTCTTTAGAGACCTTTCTCATTTTTATAGCCTTCTTCTAAACCATCTTCATCGTACACTTGTTCTTCATCCAAGCAATCACTTGAGTACGTGTCACATCAGGTATCTTTTTTAGTTCTCCAGGAGTGTTGGTAGTTGAAGTTGTATTGTTCAAGGGTCTTCTCCACATAAATGTGGCCAGAAAAGTTGCTGCAGTACATTAAACACGATGGTAGCATCTTTTTCCTTTAGATATTTATCCGTTCTTATCATCTCCACACATGCTTGAAGTTTATCCTTATCATTGGAATTGCTAGGAAGATAACCACCCAGGTACTTGCTTGATCGAGACTCTTTATATCCGAAGAGAATACGCTCTTCAGCCCGCTGATGATCTCTTCGGCTTGCCCTCCTCGATCATTTCCAGGTATATTTCTCCCATTTGGAATCCTTCTTAATCATTTTCTTCTTTTCAGACATACCTTAACCCAAAAAATGGGCCCCAGGCCCAATACACAATGCTGGGCTTCCCCCCCCCTATAGTATAAATTTATTATCATGTCCATTTACATTAAATAGTTTTTTTTTTAAATTGATCTCAACATAAAAATAAATAAATAAATAAATAAATAAAAAACCTAAACATTAATTGAAAAGTTTATAAAAAGAGAGAGAAGAAGAAGAGAAACCAATTTTAAACACAAGGGAGGAGATGGGCAATTTTTCATCAAGCTTCCTCTTCCCTCCACATTTTCTCTCCAAATTAGAGAGATTCCAAAATCACCCCAAATGTTGAGTAGGTGAGAAAACTCATCGCCCCTATTTTCTCTCTCATTTCCCCCCCTCAACCAAATACCCCTATCATATTATTTTTGCTTCACTCTTCTCTCGCCCATTTACCATCCCCAATAATCACCCCAAATAAACAGGTACTAAAATTATTTCCGATGAAATTAATAGATCTTTATTATTATTTTTTAATTTGCCTCCAATAAGCTCACCACCCCTTAACAAAATGGTACCAAGCATAGCAACAATATACACACATATTATAATAAGGATATCAATAAAATTAGGGTTGTCAAAAAATATTCACAGCAATTATCTTACACTTCTTTTTTTATTAATAATTCAATAGTTATAATAAAGGAAAGGAAATTTAAACCTTAGACGTTTCTATATGAAACACTAGGAGATGCTATCTGGTTGAGCTACAAAGCTCTTGAAAATTACTATATCACACCTTATAATTGCCTATTATCTCACATTTGGGCCACCACATTCTATAATTTAAATTTTATTAATTAACTCATGTGTGACGTATTAGGCAAATTAGGTGTTGTCGTAAATTTTGGTTGTGGCTCTAACTTTACTATAAGGATATTTATTTAAAGTAGCTATTGAATTTTTAAGTTTTATCATATGTCCTCACTCCTCCCATGTTGAATTTGATGTTCTATAAAGTACATTTTGATCACTAATAAGTAAAAGCTATATAGTTGTTGACAGTGTGTATTTACTCAAAGTATATGAATGGAACTTTTTGATATATACAAATTATCAAATAATGGATGGAAAATTAATTGACATTTTATGAAATTTAAAATAATCTATATACATTTAATTTCAAAACTGAGGGAAAACTCAATTAGATCTCAAATTAAATTTCAATTGTGGACTAATTTGTGTCATGTGTCCAATAAAAATTTTTAATTTTTGTACCAAGTTAATTAATGAGTGCAAAATACTAAGAATCCAATTTTAGTGAAATATTAATAAATAAAAACCAATCATATATCTACTCAACAAAAATTACCACACTTTCTATCTTATTAAAATTTAGAATAAAATTATCATAAATATATTTAACTTAGGTACGAATATTAATATGCATCTAATTACGTTTATTTTTTCTAATAATTCAATCAATTGTGGATATTTTTATGATTAACAAAAATTGTTTACTTTTAAATGCACATGCTAGTTCCGCTCTGCATCTCCAACTGCCGCTAGCAGTTTTGTGAGATGGCGTGTGGTTAGATAAAAAAAAAAATGCACATGCTAGTTTATATATAAACTCATAAGCATCATTTTTGTTTTAAAATCGAAGAAGAAGAAGAAGAAAAGAATAAAAATTGTAATAAAACTCTTGTATCCTCGTGTGTAGTAGGATGGTATATATTGATTTTTGTTAGGACTTTTATACAAACAAGGAAACCAATGCTTATTTTAAAGTAAGTGATTACATTATTTGTTTAATTTATAGGATTCAGTAAGTGTAAAAGGTAACAGTTAAATCAATTCATCTCTCTCTTTTCAATTGGATTAAGTTTCTATTAGTATAGTATTTTAGAGGTTTTTAGAGAAGAAAAAAAAGAGAGGAAAATAATATAGTTATTACAAAGACTACTCAAAGGGTAATGTTAAAGACACAAATTATTTTACAACATTTTTACAAACTGTTATTGTGGGCAACTTTTCATTGGCTTTTATCTAGGACCACCACTAATATCACTTTTTCATTTATCAATAATCACTAGCCACATTAGCAGTTTGTAAAATATTTTGTAAAAAAGTTTATGTCTTTAGCATTACTCTACTATAAAATATTTACAAACGGATGTAATAATAAATGCAATTAGTGAACTTTAACAACCTATAATTAATAAATGTTTGAATTAAATTTTTGTAATTGTTGACATGTTAATTTATAAACCTTGTGTAGTAAAATTTGTGCATCTCTAGCATCACTCATGAGGGGGGGAAAAATCGCTCTACCTTTTTTTTAAATAAATTTATTATCATAAGCTTTGGGGCATCTTTTGTGTCGGGGTTGGGCTTTTTTTAGTAGGGCCTTATCCCTTAGGCATGGGCCTTGGACTGACCTTGGTAATTATCACCCATGTTCTTGCTTTCAAAAATCAAGGGAGCGCCCGTTGATGCTCTTTGAGTAGAGTTTAAAGCATCTCTCCAAACCGTAAGAACACAACATAGATTTGGGTTTGCATTTTGTGATATTTGAGGATGATGCACTAACTACGATCCAAAGCCATGATCAGTTCTAATAGTGTAGAATTTGCTTGGTCTAATTCTTCAATCATATCAAATATAAGAAGAGATAGCCTAGAGAGCAATAAAATCTCAAAACATTTTCATAATACTTTTGTTTATGAGTCGTGGTGGATTGGTGGGTCTCGCTATCATTTTTGTTTTATTTTATTGACTTGTGGTAAGTTGACACGACACTTGAGAAAATATTATAACATTTTGTTATATCTCTATGTTAGATTTAGATTCTTTTCATGGCTGGGATTTTTGTTTTGTGCACAGGAAGTTCAATTTTGGCTCAAAATTCTGTATGATTTTAAAGCTTAATTATGCTTTTGCTTCTTTGGATGGCGATGGATTAAGACCACTGTCCATGTAACGTGCATCTTGGATTTCAATGTTATTCAGGGAAGAAAAAAACACCCATCTATCTTCATGAGGTAATTAATTCAATCACGAGCCAGTTAGATTGGATTAGATGTAACTGATTAATATATTGCATGTAACTAATTAATTAAGTCTCCGATAAATATTTTCTGTTGTCTTATCATGAGCTATTAGACATTATTGATGTCTTATCATTATCGCCTGAGAAAGAGATATGAATTGTCATTTCTCAAAGAAAACCCCATACAGAAAAAGAGAAGAAAATGACAGTCAAGGAAGTACTTCATTTTATTTATTTATTTTTTTTTTTTTGTGCTAACCATCAAGGAAGTACTACATGTCCCGAAGAGGTAGTAGAGCTTTCATTAATTCCAAAGTTGAAAGTCGCAGAAAGATGTAATGCTAAGCATAACAGACCATGTATGAAGCATGATATCCCGCCAATGGACTAAAATGAAGGTGTAAGAGTTGGCATGAATCTCTTGATGTGAAATCTTCTAATATGCCCATAATCAGCGTAGGAAGACCAATGGCCACTATAATCCTGTTTTTTCAACGACATAAATAGTTAATAAATGATAATAAAAGCAATTATCATGAAGTAGATAACATAAGTTAAGATGGATTCAGATCCTCTAAATTTCTTAAGGTACTCTACCAAATAGATTTCCTTAAATCTTAACAATTCTTTAATGATTTAATGGTCTAGATTCTGCAATATTAGCATTCCACTAACGATATTCTTAAAATAATAAAATAATGTTACAAACAAAACAATTAAAATTATTATTAGTGGAATATTGACATGGCAGAATTTAGACCATTAAATCATTAAAGAATTGTTAAGATTTAAGGAAATCTATTTGGTAGTGTACCCTAGGAAATCTAGAAAATCTAAATCCAAAATTCTATTGTATTTATAAGATTTTTAAATCATATCATATCATATACCATATAATGATATATACCATATAATAAATTGGGTTTAGAAGTCTTTTTTTATAACTATGTTAAGAAGTCTTAGTTGTGCCAAATTATAGCAATTTATTATTAAATATAAACAACAACTCAATTGTTCTTATCAACTTCTCCTCTACCGCTTTATCAATTTTTTGGATAAATATAAAAGCTTAATTGTTGTTGTGGGGGTCAGAAATTATCAAAAAGATTCTGAAAACCTTGAAGAGAAATTCCTGCTTAGATAACCGATTAGCACAATTTATTTATCTAATGAATAAGGTGAAAACTCCACAATGGTAAGCTCAAACAAATAATTTATGGAAGCAAGATTGTATTAATATTACTAGCAACAACCATTACACTCTTTTCTCATGGTACTAGGACTCAAACTTAAAGAAATCTCTTATCTTTTATTTTTGTTCTCTCTTGCAGTCTCTTTTTTCTCATGACCCCTTTTTGTTGCCATCCCCCCCCCCCCCTTCCTTTTTTTTATAGGTCTTCTCCTTTACGAACTCTTGGTTACAAATCCTACGGTGTATAAACACAGCAACTTCTTGAAGAGAAAGATGAATTAGGGCATACGTCTCCAGTTCACAATATGCTTGTGAAAAACTTTTGCATTAAGTTGCATCAACTGTGACGACCTTTAAAACAATCTTATATATGTTTAGGCTTAAATAGTCTTTTAAGCCTCGATAGATACCAGCTGTCGAGTTTTAAAATTCAGCACTTCTTCACTTGATTCTTGGACAGACTTGAATGACTTTAACACTTAAACTTGAAACCTTGTTCCTTGAAACATTAAACACATCCTAAATCTACCCAATTACAAGTAAATTGCATTTTATCAAAAGATTAGCCAATTCTATATTAACATATGTTCCTAAGATAATTCACATATGTCCTAATACTTTGTATTCTCCAAGGTCACCTGTGTTTATTACCTCAAATGAGAGTTTTAATGTTGGTGGTACATTCAGACTCCTCGGGAATTATCTGGGGTGAAACTCCCCTTTATGATTCATAGAGATGGGCCTAGCCCGTCCTTTCTAGTATGAGCTTTCAAGCCCTTTGGGGCTCGACCCAGAATTAAATCCACTCTCCACACAGTTATTATTAAATTTTGTCTGTCCTAAAAATCAATTTATTTAAAATTCTATTACAAATAGCTTCAAGTAATTTAAAATAAAATTTAATATTTATTTTCATTATTTTGATTATATATCATAGTTTTGTGTTCTAATATAGTAAAATTTATGTACTAGATATTGTTTTTTGCGCCAAGTGGATCAATATATGCATGTATTATGCATGTTAAAATTAATGTTTTTTTTTATCATGTAACTCATTAAGATAGTTATTTTAGTTTTGGTAAAATTATTAAAGTTTCATGCAACTCACTAATTATTAATATAGTTTTGAATTATTTATATTAATGTTTTTGGCATAAAAATTGAATACACGTATCAACTGATATAATGTGGAAATGTTTGAAAATTTGAAACTAATATATATATATATATGTATATGTATGTATGTATTAAATTTTTTTTTTTTAATTTCCAATTGAGTAGTATATATACTTATCTTAGGTATGTCTAATATATTTGGTATAACTTTAAAATCTAATCAACCAAATATTCATTAAAAAAAAAAAAAAACNATAGGTCTTCTCCTTTCTTTATCCCTTGGCTTACCCCTAGTTGGATCTTTTTGGAATATTTTTCCTTCTTCTATTGGTTTCCCCCCCCCCCCCATTCTTATCTTAAAGCAAAACTTTTTGGGTTGTTTGTACTATTCAAGTTGTCGTATATGTATTTAATATGATAGAGATTAGGTGGAGAACCTCTTACTAATGCAAAGGTGGCAATCTCTGTGATCCTTATCCTCTTAGGGAGTTTCCTAAGGTGTACATAATAAGAATGGCACATCGGTTTAAGAAAATGAAATTGGTTCTCCGGCATCACTCCTTTGTGATAGGCCAAGAATATATTGACCCCTTGTGATGAATTAATCAATTAATTAGCCAAGTTAATTAATTAATTCAATTTGCATGTAACAAGCATGGTAGCACAGACAAATCGCCAACTAAGTTAAAATGTAACAGAAAATAAATTGACATGGTGATTTATTTACGAATAAGGAAACCTACACGGCAAAAACCTCCCCACCGAGTGATTTTAAGGTCACCACTCCCAAGAATTCACTATTATCACAACAAGCGGTTACAAATAATAGAATTTCAATACCTTATACCAACCTACAGTTAAACTCTTACCCCAATACCCAATTAGACTTGTTCTGTAGTGATAATCTCTCATTTCAATGCACGGCTCTCAATACTTGACTAACCAATTCGATGGGCGGATCCTAATACGTGGCTTACACATCAACTTGAGAAAGATGTTGGCTACAAAGTTTTTCAATTCATCACACGATGAAGATTACGAAACTCTTTGGTTACAAATCCTACGGTGTATAAACACAGCAACTTCTTGAAGAGAAAGATGAATTAGGGCATACGTCTCCAGTTCACAATATGCTTGTGAAAAACTTTTGCATTAAGTTGCATCAACTGTGACGACCTTTAAAACAATCCTTATATATGTTTAGGCTTAAATAGTCTTTTAAGCCTCGATAGATACCAGCTGTCGAGTTTTAAAATTCAGCACTTCTTCACTTGATTCTTGGACAGACTTGAATGACTTTAACACTTAAACTTGAAACCTTGTTCCTTGAAACATTAAACACATCCTAAATCTACCCAATTACAAGTAAATTGCATTTTATCAAAAGATTAGCCAATTCTATATTAACATATGTTCCTAAGATAATTCACATATGTCCTAATACTTTGTATTCTCCAAGGTCACCTGTGTTTATTACCTCAAATGAGAGTTTTAATGTTGGTGGTACATTCAGACTCCTCGGGAATTATCTGGGGTGAAACTCCCCTTTATGATTCATAGAGATGGGCCTAGCCCGTCCTTTCTAGTATGAGCTTTCAAGCCCTTTGGGGCTCGACCCAGAATTAAAAAAAAAAAAACTTAACACACACACACACATATATATATATATATATAAGATTAAGATTGTAAATAATATATAAAATATAGAACTATAAATATCGATCATAATTCAAACGTCATACATGATATAGAGTAACATTCGCAAACTAAAGAGTATTAAAACTTAGTTAAATTGAGCTATTTTTGTATAAGTATAAAAGAGAATATTTTAATACTTTTTCATTTTTTTTAATTATAAAAAGCATATATATTTCAAATATTTTAAAAAATATAGTCATGTTTAACTTTTTGTACAACATGTAACATGTATACTTTTCTAACTATTTTTTGAGTTAAAAGAGTACAACATTGTTATAATAATTTTGTCATCACATGATAACATTAAATCGAATGCACCTTCGATCCCACCGCACTCGTGAATTGGATAAAAGATGAGAAAGTGCTAGTTTAGCTGAGGTTTCTTTATTAACTTAATTCATTTACGTTTCCATTTTCATGTTTCATATTCTCTTCATTCCTCTCACAAGTGGTATAGGCCCTATCCAAGTACGGAGCTAGAACTTAGAGTTAGGGGGGCAGCCTTGTTACTGGTTGTGTGCAGTTGCTTCAGCCTCCGACTTTGCTATTGCTTAGCCGCTTAGCTGCTAATTGTTTAAATTTTTTTTAAAGGGTTAGATTGTTTGTTTTGGCTAAAATTGGTTTATTAAGCTTAATTTTTTTTAGTTTTATTATTGGTAATTTTGTTGTTCGACTAATTTTTTTGGGTTTGTATATATTTTTTTAGATTTGGTCTTAAAAATGAGAAAAATGCTAGAGTTATAAACTTTTTTACAAATTACTTATGTGATGAGTAGTTATTGGTAAGTAAAAAAAATAATGTAAGTGGTGGGCCCAACTGCGAACTAATAAGAATTTGCTACCTCACCTGTTTGTAAAAATGATGTAGAAAATTTTGTAACTATAACAATACTCTTAAAAGAATTAATGATATTATTAAGGAGGCATAAAAGTGTAATTTCATAAAACAAAATTGCTAAAATTAGTACCTATGCCCAAATACCCCTTGCATGACAATATTTGGGCCCTCAATTAATTTATTCAAGGGCTATATCTTGATCCTACCAATGGGGCTCTCAGCTTAGCTTGGTGTGTCCTCTCTAAACATTATCTCAGACCCTCTCCCTCACTTCCCTCACTTCCCAAGTGTTTCCCTCTATCTTTGCTTTCTATCTCTCCTTCCCTTAGTTTCTTCCCTCTTTTTCCCAACCAACCCCCAGCTCTCTACCTCTTCCACCTTTTATAGCACCTTGTTAGTGGGTTGATCATCATTATTTTCCTGTTACACATGTCCTCCCATGTCCATGTAAATCCCTAGGGATCCTCACAAATTTAAAGGATTCCCTCGTAACTTGTTCCAGACGCCATCTAGTGTTCAACAGTGAATTCCCCAAGGGCATTATCTAGTGTTCGGTTACCGATCAGACCAACTTTGTTTTCTTGTCGGGCCACCCAGTCGGTACCTATACTAGGCCAAACACGATCCCGGTCAAAGAGGTGCTGCCGACCATTGTGTCCCAATCCTAGCATGCCTCCTAGTGGGATGGTTCTAGCCCAACGATCCTGGACTTCGGTCATGCAAGCTGCTCTAGGTCATTCAGGCCCAAACACTTGCAAATGTGCTCTTCAAGTCCCTTTAGACCATTACCCCCACAATACCCATATATATAATAATATATTTTAAAACAAATTTGGGGGGAACATTGCCCCCCTAAGTCCAACCATGGTTCCATCCATGGCCCTATCATGGATTTTATATAGGAGTTCACACCCCATATGAGGGGAAAATATTCCTTGTTTTAGGTGTATGCTTCTTCTCCCTCACCGCTGGTGGGTCCCTCCGATTATAAGGAAGGGGAAAAATACACTCAAAATAAGGTATACTTCCTCCCATATGAGAGGAGGGACAACTTCTCCCACGGAATTGGAGTGAATAAGCAAATGTTAATTATGTTTTAAATTTACATCTAGCTAGCCAAAGCGCGAAGATATATCAATATGCAAACGTAATTGATATATTAAGGGAACTCTAATTTCTAGAGATGGGCTTCAATAATTTCTATACTTTTACTACTATAAGCAAGTAATGATGAAAAACACGTACCATGAGGAAATAAGGCATGCAAACCATATTTTCCGGTTAGCAGATGATCTTTCCAGCTCTTCCATGGAACTAGTGCAAACGCACCCGCTAAGCAAGTTAGATGTAACGTGTGCTAGAGCTAGAAGTACAGCTGAAGCTAATCCAAGCTTAAATGCTTCACGTCTCGATTCCATACGCTCAAATGTTCGTAGCCTCTTAAGGGTAATCACCTTTATGGAAACAAAGCTCAAACTAATGAAATTGAAAGAGGAGAAGGATAAAGAAAATAAAAGATAGCATAGCTAGCATGAATCTATATACTAAAACTGAATTCTATCTTAAAGTAGAGAGAAATAGTTATAACATATAATAGTAATACTATATAAAGTTATGAATCAATAGCCACAATTGTATTGTACTTAATTTGTATTATAACTCGTACTGTTCTATTAGAAGTTGACTTATAAAGATAAATCGTGTACCTTGTTTTTGGCAAATTCAGCTTCCATGCTGAGAATACCAGCTACAACGTCCATAGCCACAAGTACCAGACAAACAATAAGAACACCTATTTTTGCCATGTCTGCAACTTTGGAGCTACCAATAGAGATATATGACCCTTTGAAGAAGAAGAAGGTAGAAGACAAACATACTAATTGATTATGGATGGGCTTCAGTGACCAAGGTCAAAGCCATGTTGCTCCTTGGGGGGCCATGGCCCCTCCAAAATTTTAAATTTTCTCCACAGCATATATAACAAAAAGATATAGGCCCCTCAAAAAATGATAACCAGCCCTCCGTTTGTTCAAAAGACTTAAATTTTGTCTAATAGGTGAAACTTCTCATCAAATAAAAGAATAGTTGAGCTCTCCAATTATCCAAAGACTTGTAATTAAATCTAGTAGACAATGACCTATACTCTACAAATAGAATAGATGTTAGCCCATTTCAAAACAAAGCTTTTACATTTTTCTCTTCATTCTCAGTCTCAAGTTATGTGCCTTTTGCTTTTTTCTCTTCAATGTTGCTGCCAGCCACATTGTTTAGTTATAATTAACAAATAATTAACAAAACAAAGCTCATCTCAACACCACACAAAACTAAATGTCCTCACAACTAGAAAAAACAAATCTGTCCCTTTTTTTTTCCATCTCATTGTTGCTATAGTAGAGTGAACTTGGAATTGTGTGAGGATGTGGGTTTGTGTTGTAACATCTATATAATTGAGAAAAAAAACTAAGGCTCTTTTTAGGTTAATTCTTGACTCATATTAAAGCTTAAACAAATAAGAGTAAAGCCAAAACAAAATTGATGCATTCCTTAAGGGAAAAAAAAAAGAAGATATTATTAGTAATTTAAAATTTTGGACACCTGTTGCAACAATTTTTTTTTTTTTTAAATGCAAAATGTTCTTCTTTAATGATTTGATGACTGTGGATGAATTTAAGATGCCTTTAGCAACATTTAGAATTCATAATTTGATGATAATAGAATAATTTTATTCTATGAAAGATTATCTTCATACATAAATTTCATGCAAAATATTCTTTTCTGGATATTATGTATGTCTATAGTGAACTAGACAATTTATGGACATACATATTAGAGTTAATAACTTTGTATTCAATATATTTATGAATTATGATTATTGTATAAATACTATAACTTGGCTCCCCTAATAGAACCCACAACTAGACATGGCAAAACGGGCGGGTCGGGTCGGGTTCGGGTCGGGTCAATCGGGTTGCGGGTCAAACGGGTCGCGAGACGAGTCGAGTTGACCCGTATTTTTCAAACAAGTTTTTTTTTTTTTTTTGGAAATAGATGCAATTTGTCAATTGTTTCTAAGTTCCTTAACTGTGATTAGATTTTCATTGGTGATACTATTACCACTTACCAATTACCACTAAACACTTGATACCTAAATTTGGTGCAACTCTTATTCCAGCTTTCTAGAAGCTAATCTTGGTATAATTTTTGATATGTTTAAAGTAGGAAGAGAAAATGAAGGTGGCAAGTAAAGAATGACAAACTATAATGGAGTACATAACATATTAAGTGAAGAAGAATAAGTAAATATCTTATAAGAATTACACCTCAATCTCAATCTACTCAACGTTGGTAAACGTGGAAAAACGAGTGGGTCGGGTCGGGTTCGGGTCGGGTCAATCGGGTCGCGGGTCAAACGGGTCGGGTCAAACGGGTCTGACCCGTTTTGCCATGTCTACCCACAACCTTGCCACAAATTACCTATATGGCAAGTTGTGAGTGATAGAGTAAATTATATTAATGGGTCCACTACTCCACCACTCACAACTCGCCATGTGGACAAATTGTAGGTTTTTGTATGATACTAGTATTTTTTTTGTATAGGGGTATCCGTTTTCATTTTTGTTAGAGCAATTTTTTTTTTTTTTTTTTGAGGAAACAAAGCAATTAATGTGACAAAGAAATTTCAACTACTTCTTTGTCAACCCACCACTTTTATTGTCACTCATTGCAAGTTTGGATTCTTTTCATGGTTAGAGAACATTATTTGTATTTTTGTAAAGTGTAAACTCCAAATAATTACACCCAAATAATTTTGTAATTCATTTGATGGAATATACATGAAGTAGGGCTGTCCAGGTGAATTGGTGACCTGTTGGAACCAACCGACTCAGCGCCACCCGAACCGAGGACAATCCGTTCAAAGCAACCCGTGGACGGTAGCGGGTCTCCGACATCAGAACCCAAAAGGTGCAAGTCGAGTTGCAGTTTTGGGTTCCAAAACCCAACAAAAACTTAACTGGCCTAACAGTATTACAATCACATCCTCAATCCATCAAGATCCAAACTAGATCTGACGAGATCTAGTCAAGATCCGTCGAGATCTAGTCCAGATCCTTCGAGATCCAACAAGATCTTGACGGATCAGGCCAGATATCAACCAGATCTACGAAACCCAAAACCGACCGGTACAACCAGAAACCCAAAACGACCCGAACCAGTTGATTCGATGAGAATTCCAAGTTAGTTTCAGGTTTTGATTTCATCCACCCGAAAATATCAGGTCGACTCCAGGTCAGGCACAAACCTGACCTGGCTCAACCTATGAACAGCCCTAACATGAAATGTTTGGCTTACCTCCCGTATTTTTTTAAGTAAACATCTCCTATTATTTTAAATATACATTAGCAAGTGGTAATGGATTTTAATCTCCACATTTTATTTAATTAGTGAGTGATGTGGTAGTTTCTCATTAAAACAAAATGAGATTCTAATTAAAAAAATAGTGGAGGTAAGCCAAACCCATACATGAAAGTACTCTTTTAATTTGGATCAATGATGTCAAAAGTCATACAGCTTATTGAACATTAAAAAACAATAATTTTTGGGAAACCATGGTTTGAGCATTCCCTTCCACAGTTTTACTGTGAGATTTTATCTTTTTTTGCCTTTGGGTGTATCACTGAAAGCTTAATTTATATTTTATGTATAATTTTATTATAAAAAAATTTAAAAATATAATATTTGATTGATGATATAGTTATTGATCTTTAATTATTTTCAAATTTTACTAATATAAAAGATATTAGAAGAAAATTTAATCCAGTGGATTTGTCAAAAAATTCACCACAAATAAATAGTACTCCCAAAGAAATGAGGATGTTATATGTTGTCTTACAATATTTTTTATAATAAAAAATATATGTGAATTGGATACAAAGTGAGAAAGTGCTATTTTTAAGGGTTTTTTTTTTTTTTTTCAATGAAAAAAAAATTAAAGGAAGAAGAAGAAACAAAAAAAATAAAAAAAGAAAGAAAGAAACTTAAAAGTCTATGTGCCCATAATATAGTATACCTAATAAGAATGATACTAATTTGGTTTTGAAACCCGGACCAAACCGTATTGTCCGACCGGGTTAAGTGGAAATCACTTCTTAAAACGATTCTTTAAACTCCAAAACCTATTCTAAACAAAAAATCTAGTGGACCGTGTGAACCTCAATCGAACCTGTTTAGGCCTAAGCTCTTTAAAAAAAAAAAAAAAGTTGAAAGATGACGACGAGAACAAAGATTAAAAGAAAGGGCACCGTCGTTTTGCTGCGAAGTAGACCCCTTGCTGGCTATTGATGGCTACCACGTGACTGGCAAAAACTAAAAATGTTGATGGCTACCATGCAGCTAGCAAAATCTGCTCATAAGAGCATTCACAGCAGTGAATCCAAATTTTTAGCTTTTTAGCCCCATAAAAAATTACTTTATCTATTTTACCTTCTCACATCCAACAGCAGTGGTTTTATTTTAGCTTTTAATACAATAAAATAATATAAACACTATAATAAAATAATATTTTATTCAACTACCAAAACACAACTACAACCAAAAATAGTATGAATACATGTTGGACATTAGGAGAGAGTAATGAGAAGAGAGACAAAAGTAGTGTGAATGCAAAAAAAAAAAAAATTTTAATCTTTCAACTACAATGTATGGTCAAAAGTAGCTGTATATTGTATACGTGGAGTACAAAATATACTCCACTAATGTGAAATACATTTCAATATTTAACTATTTATCATCACTATTACTGGTTCTCTAACCTTAGGCCACGGGTTCAAATCCCGTGAAAGATGTGAGATTTGTAGCTAGACTCTAGGTGTTTCAAGAGTAAGAGAAAAGTAGGATTTGAGAATTGACTATTGAGAAGACTATGTAAGAAGAAAAAAAAGATAAATAAAAGTCAGATTTGAAAGCTGTTCACGTGGATATCTCACAAACAGTGGACTTGTGGTTGTGAATTTTTGGGTTTTTTTTTTTTTTTTTTATAACTAAAAGCTTGCACACCACACGAGATTGGAAAAGAAGTTTTGGACCTCCTGCACGATTAGTCTAATTCTTAATTCTAAAATGTACAAACCCACCAATTCGTACATTAATTTATAAAATTTATTTATAGCTTTACATTGTCTTAGGTAAGACTTAAACTATAGCTTAAACAAATATACACAATATTATATTCATTTACAACAACAACCAAAATATATATATATATATATAACATTATAGACGCTAATGTCCCCATTATTAAGTTGCTGCTCTTTTTAAAAAAAATTAATTTCTTGGAAAATGTCTGATAAATTTTTTATTGGTTTCATAAATTAATTTAATGTGAAATTTCTATTAGATCTCATATTTATTTGGATTTTTATGCATTTTTTTAATTTTTACTAATTTAATATATATTTATATATTTTAAATAATTATTAAATTAATTATGATATCTTCATGATTCAATCTTGGTTTAACCTCAATTCAATTTTAAAAATTTTAATTTTTCTTTTTAACGATTTATTGAAAGGTTTAAGTTTAAAAACAGGGCCGGCCCTTCCCTTAGGCGAGTTAGGCAATTGCCTAAGACCCCTAAGTGGAAGGAGGCCCCAAAATTTTAGAAAAGAAGGGGTAGTTGGAAAAAAAAAAAATAGTGTCAGTTTTTTTTTTTTTTTTTCGAGAAACAAAAAAAAAATTAGTTTCAGATGAATTATAAAAATTTAGCACATCCTTCTAACCAAAAAACAAAAATTTCGATAAATCCAGTTAAACATTGGTTCTAAACAAAATCATTGTTCAAAAATAACATTATTATCTTCCAGACAAACCAAAAATCAACCAGATAAACTACAAATCTGGTCTAAGAGATTAACCACAAAACAACCACAAATCAAAACAAATAAAACAACTCAAATCCCTAAAATTTTTAGTTTTACCATTCCCTCTCAGCTCTGCTTCTTTCTCTCTGCTTTCCGCCTCTCTCACCTGAAGCAAGCTTGCCTTTCTCCGCCTCTCTCAACTGCTCAGTGCTCTGCCGCCTCTGTGCCTCCGCTCTAGGTTTTGAGTTCTCTGCTACCAGGTATTATTTCATTATTTGGGGGCTTGGCGCATTTTTTTTTTTTTTAAATGAATGGGCCCTTGGCTTCAGTTTCAGCCTTTCTCTTCATTTTATTTGCTAAGACTTTTAAGATAAAAAGATTGGGCTGCCTGCCTCCTGCCTGGATGTTTCACGTTGTTTGGGCTTTCCATTTTTTTTTTTTTGGGTTATAAATATTAGATATGATTTGTTTTGTATTTTTTTGAGGTGGGTCTTATTAATAAGTCTTGTGTTATGGCTGTGCTTAAATTTTTGTTGTGCTTGTGCTTAATTTTTTTTTTTTTTAATTTTAATCTTGTGTTTATATATATATATATATATATTTTAGTTAGTGGTAATATATTGAATAAGTCTTTATTTATGCATGTTGAGATTACTAAAAACTTGTTATTGTTCGGTGAAACTAAATCAATACTTTTTATATAAATCGGGGTTCTATTTCTCATTTGCTCTACACTTGAAATTTATTTTTTATTTTAGTCTTTATAAAAAGATTTAGAAGATAATGAAATGATATAATTGCAAGATAACAATGATGTTCAATTTTGCAATACAACAAATCTTGATAATGAACTTCAAAATAATTTAGAAGAAAATGAAAATAATGATGAAAATGTCACAAATGAACAAGTTCACCATAATGATGTTCAACTAGAAGAAAAAGAAAATAATGATGAAAATGTTACAAATGAACAAGTTCACCATAATGATGTTCAACTAGAAGAAAATGAAAATAATAATAACATGTTGAATTATATTCCTTCAAATATTTATGATCCAAGTAATTGGAAAAATGTTGACACAAAATTAAGAGATTTATTAGTAGAAAGAGGTCCAATTAGAGACAATGATATAATTTTTCCTAGAGGTGATGACACTAGACATTTTTCTACTATTCATTAGACTCGAATATTATCAAATAGGGAGAAGCATGATAGAAAATGGCTAGTGTATTCAAAAGATACGGACCTAGTATTTTGTTTTTGTTGCAAGTTGTTTAACTCTAAATGTATTGGCCAACTATGTAATGAAGGAACTCGAGATTAGAAAAATATTAGTTCTAAAATTAGAAACCATGAAACAACTAGAGTATGTTAAAAGAACTTAAATACAAAAATTTAATTAGTCAATTTGCATCTCGACAGATAAGAAAAATATATTTTAAATGAAATATATTATAATATAAAAATATTAAATAAATATTAATTTAATTAATATATAAGTATAAAAAATGCCTCATTTTTAGTTCTCGGCTAAAGCTCAACATGTCTAGAGCGGCCCTGTTTAAAAACCATATTTCACATCAAATAATGGCAGAAGAGAAGGAAAAAAGCAAGAAGAGAGAACTTTATATTTGTCCATTTGGTGCGTCCATACTGAGGATCAAAGCAACTTATCCAGCGACACCATGATCATTATGCAATATTCGAATTCGAAGCCTCCATCCGCAGTGAACAGGTGAGGGTCGTATAGTTTTTTGTTTTTCTAATTTTAATTTTTTTTTGAGAAAGTAATTTTAAATTTTTTGTAGAAGTAGAATAGAATCTTGCATGAATTCCCTGGCATGGTTAAGTAGTCATATCATATGTCATAGTCATACAGCCGTAACAATAAAATTGAGTATGAAATCATTTTGTTTTTGTTAAGAATTGGGTCCAGCAATGCCGGCCAATTGATTTGGAGACCTAAGCCTATCAAAAAAAAAAAAAAAAGATTTGGAGAACTAAGACAATATCTTCAAATGCAGCATTTTTGTTAGTGTTTTGTATCATAATTTTTTTTATTAAAAAAAAAAATTCAATCTTTTTACTTTCCAATATGGATTTTTGTTTTTTGAAAAATGCTAAAACTATAACAAATTTTACTAAAAAAACTTACAAAGTGATGTAGTAACTAATTTGATTAGTGATACTTCAAAGAAATACTAGTAATAAACAAGTATTTGAATGAATGATACTAGAAACATTATAAATTTTACAACATGGAACTTATAAAAGTAATTCAAAAATGAATTTAATAAGTTGTTAAAATCTACAAATCATATTCATTATCACATCAATTTGTAAAAGTTCTGCAATAAAATTTATAGTATTTATAGCATATTCTTATTCAAATTACTTTGTAATTAATGACACATCTATTTGTAAAACCTATGTATTTAAATTTGTCTTATCTATACCATTATTCAAATTTATGGGCTTTTTTAAATATATCCAAATCTCCATATATAAACTTAATTTTTGCACCCAAATTTGGGTGTCTTTCTCTAGTAGAGGACCTTAGGAAATGGCCTAAGTGGCGTAGGCCCAGGGCTACCTTGGGGTCTAGTACCCATGACAACTCCGTGTGGGCACGCAATAACAGGAACTATTGATACGCATAATTGGTCATCAGCTTATTGTGCTTAGTTATGGCAAGTGAAGAACTAAGAGTCTCTCAGGTGACAAGAAAGTAGGATACTCCTACTTCACTAAACCTGTAGAAGTTTCGTCCCTTTCCCAAGGAGAGTTTGTTTGTTCAGTGTTTCTCTAGGAGAATCAAGTATTCTCGTAGAGCTAGTGGGTTTGTTTTTTTATGGGGTATTTGGGAAACAGTTTTATTTCCGGTTTGTTTGATTATGGAGGAACTGTCAAGAAATTGGCGCAATCTCTCGCTCTCAGAAAAAGAACAGACGGGGTTCGACATACCGGAAGATCACAGAAGAGGTGAGTTTGTGATTGCAGCGAAATTTTTGACCTCTCGCTTTCTTCAAATGGAAGCAGTCGCCAGGACTTTCAAGCAACTGTGGCGGACGAGGAATGGTTTTAGGGTGCGCAATCAAGGAAACAACATTGTTCTGTTTGTGTTTGACAATTTAATGGAGGTTGACAAAATCCTCAAGAATCAACCATGGAGCTTTGACAAACACTTGATACTCATGCAACGGTATTCAGGAGAGATTCCAGTCACAGAGCTGGTTTTCGAAAAAGTTCCTTTCTGGGTGCAAGTTCACGATCTTCCTATCAGTTTCATGACGAGGACAGTGGTTGAGAAGTTATGTGAGGTCGTGGGGGAAATCCAGAAAACTGATGGTGCTGTGGATGAGGATGGTGGTAGTTTTTTCCGTGTCAGGATAGTAGTTGATGTTACACTTCCCCTGTGCCGTGGTAGAGTAATTACGTTACCAAAGGGAAACAAGAGTTGGGTCCAATTTAAGTATGAGCGCCTGCCGAGTATATGTTACTGGTGTGGCCATTTGGATCACGACGACAAGGATTGTAACCTGTGGATAGAGAGCAATGGCACACTTACTTCGGAGCAGAGACAGTTTGGTCCCAACCTACGAGCAAATCCCTATCGATCCTCAGGTAGGGATGTCATCTATGTGCCAGGATACTATGAGGAGAGGAAACGCAGCATGCAGGCGAGAAAGCAAGCGGAGATGGCAGCCCGAGAAAAAAGCAGAAACGGGTCTGCCACCATGCCAACTGAATGGTTGAATTCCGATATGGAAGAGGCAGGTGGTGGACAGGGCGGATCCACCAGTACGGCTAAGGGTGTCCATTCACGTGAGCAAGAATTGAAGGAGGCCGTTACTACCGTTACTGATGAAGTCAGTAATAATATCCCATTAAATTCGGAGGGGTTGATTGCAAATAATGAGGACAGAAGTAATGTTCCATTAAGTTTGCAGGTTTTGATGGCAAATAATGAGGCAGTAATAACATCACAGCTGGGAGGTTTTGAAACTGATCCGGTCATTTGCTCTGACTATGGTCTAAATTTGGGAAGCATTAACCACGGTCTTCATTGGGCCAACACGGATTTAAAGGGGTGTAATAAGGGGAATGTGGAGGAATTAAATACCGAAACATATCCTGGGGATCAGGGGTTTAATGTTCCTCCCGTTAGGCCTCTTAATTGTAATTTAATTTCAAGGGGAAAAAACCTAGCCGCCCAAAACAAGGCCTTGGATCCAAAAACCCCTAGGGTTTTAACTCATGAGATTAAAGCACATCCAACGGCTGAGATTGAAGAGCAGCCATCCAATGTTAGAACTTGGAAACGCATGCTACGTCAACCACAACCAAATGAAGTGAGTGTTCAACCAAATTCAGAAAAGAAGAGGAAAGAACGTGAGAATGATGGGGTCTCATTGTCTCACAAACGGCTGCAAGTATCTCAAGAAGATCGGAACCCAATTAATTCAGTGGTGGAGGCTGTTGAGCAGCCCCGCCAAGAGCCATGAGTCTCCTAGCTTGGAACTGTCGCGGGCTTGGGAACCTGGTGACAGAGAAGGAGCTTGGAGATTTAATCCGAGCACAAGATCCCTCCGTCGTGTTTGTGGCCGAGACATGGACGGATGAAGCAAGGCTAAAATTAATTCAACGGAAGTTAAAGTTTGATCACATGTTCTTAGTTCACCGGGTCAACAGAGGGGGTGGCCTTGTCCTTTTTTGGAAGGATTCAATCAAGTTACGAGTGGATACTTCTTCAAAAAATCACATTGACTGTATTGTTGGGGGAGGCAGTGATGGAGATTGGAGGTTCACTGGCTTCTATGGTGAACCAATCACCCATAAACGCCACGAATCGTGGTCCCTACTTCGACAATTGAACAGCCAATATGATCTTCCCTGGTTGTGTGCTGGGGATTTTAACGAGATCTTGAGGGGGTCCGAGAAGAAAGGGGGGTCGAGTAGAAGTCACGCCCAGATGCAGTTGTTTAGGGATGCCATTGATGAATGTGGTTTTCTTGATATGGGGTATAAGGGCAATCCTTTTACATGGAAGAAATTTTATCGGAATGGAGATTTTGTTTGGGAGAGATTGGACAGGAGTTTGGCAAACAATGAGTGGTTGGTACGGTTTGGTGATTCTTCTGTTCAACATCTGACAAGTAGCACTTCTGATCACTGCCCCATTCTTATTCTACCAAAAATCTTGGTTCCAACCAACCCGGATAAGCCATTCCGCTTTGAAGAAATGTGGGTGGGAGAAGAAGGGTGTACGAAAACCATCAAGGTTGAATGGGGTAAGAGGGAAATTGCTCATGATGGTTCGGGTATTGTGACAAAGATTGAACACTGCGGAAAGGCTTTGAAGCAATGGAGTAGTCGCAACTTTGGGTGTATCAGAAAGGAGTTAAAAATAAAACAAAACCTCCTTGCAAAGGCGGAGTTGGAGGCACTCACTTCAGGTATAAACTTTCGGGCAAGGCAATTGAGATGCGAAGTCAATGATTTACTTGATAAGGAAACAAGAATGTGGTTCCAAAGATCCCGGGCTCTGTGGGCGACTTATGGAGATAAAAATAGCAAATATTTTCATAGTCGAGCTACACAAAGGTTTAGAAAAAACAAAATTGAAGGTATAAGGGATGAAGCGGGGCAGTGGAGATCGGATCCAAAAATTGTAGCTAATGTGATGGTGGATTTTTTCAGCAACCTATTCTCATCCTCCAATTCTGCTCAACCCGAATTGGCTTTGGATTCAATACAAGTCAAGGTGACCGAAAATATGAATAGACAATTGTTGGTGGAATTCACAGAAGCAGAAGTTAAGCAGGCTCTTGATCAAATGGCCCCACTAAAGGCTCCCGGTCCAGATGGAATGCCACCCCTTTTTTATCAACATTATTGGGATTTGGTGGGTAAGGAAATCACTACTTCGGTACTTTCCTTTCTAAATTCAGCTACTTTGCCTGAGCATTTAAATCACACATTCATCACCTTAATCCCTAAGGTCAAAAATCCCGAACTTGTATCTGAATTTCGCCCCATAAGCTTATGTAATGTATTATATAAAATCTTCTCCAAGGTTTTGGCAAATAGGTTGAAAAATATAATCCCCCAACTCATCACTGAACACCAAAGTGCCTTTACGAAAGATAGGCTTATTTCTGACAATATTCTTTTGGCTTTTGAGTCGTTACATTGTATGAATAAGCACAAATCTGTCAAGGGTGGATATATGGCACTTAAATTAGATATGAGCAAAGCCTATGACCGCGTGGAATGGCCCTTTCTAGAGTGTGTTATGAGAAAAATGGGGTTTGATGAACGGTGGATTTCACTCTTGATGCTTTGTGTGTCAACGGTCTCCTATTCTATACTTATCAATGGAGCGCCAAATGGTTTCATTAGACCAACAAGGGGGATACGACAAGGAGACCCCCTTTCTCCATTCCTCTTCCTGTTATGCACCGAAGGGCTCCATGGACTTATATCCCAATCTGCCTTGAGAGGGGATATTCATGGCTTCTCAATCTGCAAAAGAAGTCCTCCACTAACCCATCTTTTATTTGCAGACGATAGCTTATTGTTTTGCAGGTCTAATGAAGAGGAATGTCAGAAAATTATGGAGATTCTTCATGATTATGAGAGGAGTTCAGGTCAACAGATCAACAAAGATAAAACAACCATTTTCTTTAGTAAATCCACAAGTGAAGAAGCGAAAGTGTTGATCAAAGATACCTTGGGAGTGGCAGAAATCAGGCACTATGAAAAATATTTGGGGCTTCCTTCTTTAGTGGGGAAAAACAAGAAAGCTAGCTTTAATTATATCAAAGAGCGTGTTTGGAGGAAACTCCAAGGTTGGGAAGAAAAATTGCTATCTCAAGCAGGTAGAGAAGTCCTCATCAAAGCAGTGGTCCAAGCCATTCCTACCTACACAATGAATTGCTTCAAGCTCCCCATTGGCTTGTGCAATGAGATCGAGAGTCTAATCCGTAAATTCTGGTGGGGGCAACGAGGTGACCGTAGAAAGATTCATTGGATTCGATGGGAGGAGCTATGTAAACCGAAAAATGATGGAGGGATGGGCTTCAAAAATTTGGCCCTTTTCAACGATGCTCTTTTAGCAAAGCAAGCTTGGAGATTATTCCAAAACAAAAACTCCCTGCTTTATAGAGTGTTTAAATCCAAATTTTTCCCTCACTGTTCGTTCATGGAGGCAGCGGACTCATCAAATGCGTCATATGCATGGAGGAGCATTTTAAAGGGGAGGGATGTGCTCAAGGAAGGCATGAGATGGAGGGTGGGGGATGGTAACTCAATCCGGGTTTGGACAGATCCTTGGCTGCCTTCAGAGTTTCTGCCTTTCGTCTCTTCACCGGTGGCACAAAATTTTGAGGAAGCCAAAGTAGCAAATCTCATTGATCCTGTGTCCAAGCAATGGCGCACGGCCTTCATTCAATCTATATTCTCCTCTAGGGATTCTGAGTTAATACAGTCCATCCCCTTGAGCTCTTTTTCCAGGAGTGATATGTTAGTGTGGCCTCATACCCCAAGCGGAGTGTATACGGTTAAATCGAGGTACCGGTTCCTCTGTAAAGCGCAGAGCTTTGATGAGAATAATTACCAACCAGCAGAGACCAAGTTGTGGAAGAAGGTTTGGGGGTTACAGGTACTACCTAAGGTAAGGAACTTAGTTTGGAGAGCCATTAAAGATTCAGTGCCCTCCAAAGTAAATCTTAGGAGGCGCAGAATTTTAGTTGAGGACGTGTGTGATCATTGCAAAGGAGCACCTGAAGATACGGTTCATGCCCTATGGTCCTGTCCGCTTCTTGCACCGGTGTGGGCCCATGATCCATGCTGGAGCTTCAGAACCTCCCAAACGTTTGCAAGTTTCAGTGACCTTGTTCAGTACCTAATCGAGAAAGGGGTGGATTTGAACTTCTTCAGCAACGTGGTATGGACGATTTGGCATCGCAGGAATGCTCTTCGAACTTGCGACAAGCCATTTCCAATCCACAGGGTTCTCCGTGATGCTCAGTCTATCCAAGCTTCCTTTGTTCATTCAATTCCACCGAAACCTCCAGATGAAGTCATCCACGTTCCTCGCCACATGGGTTGGTCACCTCCAGTGAATCACATGTTTAAGGTTAACTTTGACGGGGCTACTTTCAGAGAAGACCAGAAGGCAGGGGTCGGGGTAATCATAAGGGATGAATTAGGCCGTGTCATAGCATCCATGGCTGATACCTTTCCTTTACCTTTTTCGGTGGATGCCGTGGAAGCTTTGGCAGCCAAGAAAGCTCTTATTTTTGCCCATGAACTTGGCTTACAAGCCATCGTGCTTGAGGGTGATTCCAAGTACACTATTGACGCCTTGGGAGGTGCTGATGAGTCTATAGCAGATATCGGGCATATAATAGAGGAAGCAAAGCAGTATGGGAGACAGTTTAATGTAATACAGTATAAACATGTTAAGAGAGAATGTAATAAGGCCGCTCATAACATTGCTAGACATGCAAGACATGTTAGCGAGTTTTCGGTGTGGATGGAGGATGTTCCTCCACACCTCTTTGCTGTAATTCAAGCCGATTCGGCTTTCATTAATTAAATTGCAGTGTTCTTTCTCAAAAAAAAAATACACTTTTGCCCTCTTATCTTATTTTTTTTTTTAAATAAATTTTTATAAATTTTTTATTATTTATTAGATCTATCAGGGATTCTGGAATTAAAAAAATTTTTTCTTCTTCTTGTTTCTATTTGGTGGTTAAATTGTATAATTTGTTCAATATAAAAATCATTGACTAGGATATATATATATATATATATATTTTTTTTTTTTTTAAGATTGCATCAAGATCAGGGAATGCCAACTTGAAGAGGTAGGTCACTATTTGTTCATCAAATAAAAAAGAAGAGGAATATTCTTCTTCTACCTAGCAGGATTCTATAAAGCAAAGAAGACCTTAAAAAAAGAAAAGAAAAAGGAGGGAAAGATTGGTGTTATTAAAATTTGAAAGATAAAAACACAACCCTAAATAAATAAATGAAGTTCAGTGGAATTGGGAAGAAAAGAAAACAAGAAATTTTATGTAGACGCCTTTTTTGGGTTTCTCAACTTCTATAACAAGTATGTGAAAAATTGAATCAATCATAAACCTTATGAAGGTAATGTTAAATTACTCACAACTTATCACTTCGATAAATTTTTTTTTTGATGGTGTTTACTGTTTACTATAATTTAAAAAAAAAAAAGAATTGTTAATTCGTTTGATTCACTACTAGGACTTGGGCCTTGTATTTTCTCCCTCTCTACTCTTGGGCCTTGGATTCACTACTAGGACTTCAAGTACAGGGTGTACCTTTGATTTCAGCCCATATAAACTCAAAAGAGATTCACTAAAACATCAAGATTCTCAAAGTCACAAACAAATCGATTTCACCCTCTAACACACTCACATGGAAACAAAATGAGCCGGCTTGGGTTGAGTATACAAGAACGCTTAACCCATGGCAGATCTCAACGGGCAACCATTGATGTGCAGCTCCCATGAGGGTATTTGAAATATTTGGACTTTAAATTCCCCGGTAGCTCCCATTGGCTTTCAACTAAGCACAATAAGCTTTTTTTTTTTTTTTTTTTTTGAGAAAGAACACTGCAATTTAATTAATGAAAGCCGAATCGGCTTGAATTACAGCAAAGAGGTGTGGAGGAACATCCTCCATCCACACCGAAAACTCGCTAACATGTCTTGCATGTCTAGCAATGTTATGAGCGGCCTTATTACATTCTCTCTTAACATGTCTATACTGTATTACATTAAACTGTCTCCCATACTGCTTTGCTTCCTCTATTA
>NW_027070047.1:263912-306524 GCF_002906115.3 Quercus suber
AACACCCAGCAAGTATGGCAACAACTGATAAGAAGAGAATCCTGCAAGTCTATAAGCCAGTAAACTACCAAGGCTGTAGGCTAGTTACAATATTTCCTACAGTATATATAATTAGTTACAATTATGAAATACCTAAGTATTTCCAAAAAATAGCTTTTCTAAATCACTAATGAACAACTACTCTATTCTTTATAGTTAAGTCCATGACTTATAGAAAAGAAAACCTATAAACTATAAGTTTTCCTTTCCATAAGCAAGAGTTGATTTCTAAGTTAGAAAAGCAATATATCAACTTCCCAAAATGCATCCAAAAATCTGCCTCCTATACAAAATATGTCCTTCCTCCTTCAATAAAAAGGGCAAAGAGATATTTATCAATAATAGCAGTAAGCAAAATTAATGAAAGGGCAGTAACGAAACTCAATAGAAATAACAGTAAGGTCAAAAACTTGCTCGGTTAGTGATTAGTCATCAAATCAAATCCAAACAATTAGGGTTTCATCTTTGAATCCAATCTCTTGGTCAGTTTTGGTCCCCTAATCTTTGAATCAAATAGAAAAGTATAGAGAGATTGACTACACTGGATATTATGTGTTGTAGTGGAATCAAGATTAAAAAAAAAAAAAAAAAAGAAGAATCAAACAAATGAGCAATAAAATACAATCAGATAAACAAAATAAAATTAGGTTAGGATTTAATTTTTTAAATTAGGGGTTCATCCTTGAAAAGTGATAACTCAAGTCTTTGACCCAACAAATCAAATCAAAACAATTAGGGTTTCATCTTTGAATCCATTCTCTTGCTTAGTTTTGGTCCCTTAATCTTTGAATAAAATAGAAAAGCATAGAGAGAGTGACTACATGCAACTCTACGGCTAAGCAATTTCTCACAACTATGATCTTTAAGTTTAAAATAATTTGAACAAGATGATAAACCCATATCTCTAAATAGAGAAAAAGGGAGATTTAAAAGGAAGAAAATATACCTAAGACCGAGAGGCTGAGAAGACTTGACCCACTGTGGAGAGATTGAGGCGAGGAAGCTGCGGTGTCAGGTGTGGTGATGAGGCAGAGGCGGCAACAACAACTAGGGTTCGAAGAGGAGTGTGGAGAGTGGAGTGAAAAGCAGAGACCAGAGAGAACGGAGACTATAGAGAGAGAAAGGATATTAGATTATGACTATGAGAGAGTGAGATGCGAATTGAGAGGCTTAAGTTTAAAAATATGAGGTCATGTGGAAGTGGAACTGTGGAAGACATTTGAGAGTATCTCCAACAGGAGAGCTAAACATAAAATCATCTCTACTATAGAGAGAGTAAACCCACAAAATAGGCCTCCAATGGGCGCTTTATGGCCAGAATTTTTTTTGGCTCATGAACAGTAGCTCATCAAGTCTGATGGGCTACTGTTCATTCTTCAAATGTTTTTTTTCCATTATAATAATTAAGTATTGAATAAAAAAATGTTGGAAGATGTGTAGTTGTTAAAAAAAGAATAAATAATAAATGAGATAAAGAATGGGATTGAGAATCTGTTGGAAAGTGTATTTGAAAAAATGGGTAACTAAAAGGTAAAAGTCATTTTTCATTCTCCAAATAGTACAAAAATTTGCCTAACCTGCTAGAGATGCTCTGAAGCCTCTAAAACTCTATTTTTGATTTGAAATTTAGTCATTCTAATTTGAGTTTGTCTTTGCATGTAAGTTTTATATAGCGTGTAAGGTTTAATAAGTCAGTGCTTAGTCATATCACTTTCAGTCTTCACGTGTTCACCTAGAAAGAACCGAAAAGATATTATATATATATATATATATTTTAATTCGAAACCTTCGGTCAGGTTGGGTTATACTGGTTTTTAATTCCTTAACCTGCTACCCGAACCGAATATTTGGTTTTTGTGAGAGGACCCAAATCCAATCAACCATGGGCTTCGAGTCCTACCATTGGGCTTCGAGTCAGTCGGTTTCAGTTAGTTTGGTCAGGTCCTTTACTCATTGGACAGCCCTAATGAGACATGATATTGCATCTTTTATGTATAACCATAAACAAAACAGAAAAAATTAATAATAATAATAATGCGCAAGAAAATCTCAAAATTGTAATCTTAATTTCATAACTAATTACTACCAATTGGAGAATTCTCAGTTTTGCAAGCATGGAGCATATAATAAGAATATGCAATTCAACGATTAAATTTTCAAAATACACATATAATAAAAAGATATGTGAAGAGTTTGAAGGTTCCTTATTATAAATCAGTTAAGTGTTGGTTTGATATAACTATTTTTATTACTTAATTTTGAATAAAAATAAATTGGGCTAAATATAGTTTTTTTTTTTTTTTAGTGAGATTTTAAAAACTATAAATAAATAAAAAAAAAGAAAAATAAATTTTAAAAAAAAGTTCAAGCCAAAAGCATATGATTCATCATTGTAGAAAATTACTAGAATATAAATAAAGTCTCACCTATTTTGGAGAATTCAGTGATGAAACATTAATGTTAAAAAAAAAAAAAAAAAAGTTAACTGATGTCATAAAGAGTATTTATTTAGGAAATTTTTTTTAAAAATTTTATTAGAAAAGAAAAAAAAAAAAGTAACTAAATTTTCTAATGGTTTTTTATATTTCTTATGCTCATGTTAACAAGTGCTCTTAGGGAAATTGTTAATAAACTACTTTAGGAAAATTTTGACACCACTTTTATGGTAAATAGAAAAAATGTCAAAAAATTAATTTTCTTTTTATTTTCTCATAAAAAAATTTTGAAAATATTTTCTAAACCAATGTCGTTAGGACATCTCTTAACTTTTTTCTATTTCTTATTAAAGTAATAATTAAAACTTTCCTAAAATAGTTTATTAATAAAATGACAAATTTTAGGTATAGTATCTTAGGTTCCCTTATCAATTTTTTGAGAAACAAACACCCACACAAAAGGGAGAGAAAAAAACCCTTTTTTTTCTCTCCCTTTTTTCTTTTTTTCTTTTTTTTTTTGACTCTAAAAAAAAAGGGAGAGAAAAAAAGGGTTTTAACACAAACGCACACAAATGTTCCTCTATTAAAATTCAGTTATATGGCTTTTTTCTCATGGAATAGAAGTATATTTTTAATTAAGTAACCACATGGTTGAATTTTAAGAGAGGAATCTAGGGAGCAACACCTAAATACTATATCTACGTTTTGCCCTTAATAAAATGAGATAGATTCAAGTTACACATTTTTTACACCGTAGATCTCTCAAAGATCTAATGGTTGAAAAAATATCATTAAATATTATTACTTTCCATCTAATAACTTAATTAATACCACAATATTTTTCTCTCTCCCCTTATTTATTGTTTTCCACTTATTAAAAGGCACACCACACACCACCATTTTCAAGAACCTGCAAAACACAAACACATCTACAGAAGAGCACCTTGCCATTGCCAAAAGTGGGAGTTTCAGCAAAGAAACAATTGCACGGTACACTAGAAATTTGTTAGGTTGGCACTATTTGCAAATCAAGCATTTTAGAGCAGTTTTCCTACCAAACTTAATTACCATATATCTATAAGACTTTCTAAAGAGTTTTACTTTAGAAAGAATCCAAAAGAAAGTTAAGTTAAATTTTAATTTATTTTTAATGATTCCTCCCATATGTAATCAGTAATCATATAGGGAGAAGACTTGTAGTATTCTCATTTAGACACCCGTTAGAGGAAGCTTGAAATATCATGGATAAGTTTCAAATAATCCAATTGCACACAACATAAAATACCAACATACAAGGAGGCAAATGATTAGCACAATAAGCCTTTTGTACTCCAACTAGACGGATATGGCTGGGAGAAATCCAACCCATCATATGTGATTTATAGCAACCTCTATAGTTTGCTCAATTAATAAAATTTCTGCCGTTCACTTAAAAAATTGAAAGTTTGAGATAACATTTTGGCCTTTATTAAAAACAAAAAATGAAGTGTTCTTCAACGGGGTGGAAAGAAAAAATAAAAAAGAAAGTGTGGAAAGCAATAAATAAGGGAAGAGAGAAAAATATTGTGGTATTAATTAGATTATTAGATGGAAAGCAATAGCATTTAGAGATATTTTTTCAAACATTAAATCTTTTAGAAATCTACGGTGTAGAAAAGATGTAACTTTATTAGAGTTACAACAGATATAACTTGAATTCATCTCTAATAAAATATCCCAAACAATGCTAGAAACATAGTAAACTTCACAACATACTATGCGGTAGACTGTGTTTAGAAAAAAATAGTTAACTTTATTATATATGTCTCAGTTTCATAAACTTTTTTGGTATAAATTGAATTAAAAAAAGTAATGCATGTGGGGATTAGGAGTCAAATCTAATAATAATGAGTTCTTTATGCGAACATCACTACATGTTTTCGAAGTATGGGTTTTCATTATGGTTGTTCCCCTCTAATCCACAATTTAAGGAGCTAAATACAATTATAAATGCCATACGCTGATAATTTCGGCGCAAGAACTTTGGTTTGGGACTTTGGGTCCGTACTTTTTGAACTTTGAATGGGTGTTAAATTATATGTACATATGTAAGGACTAATTTCTTGTGTTCTTTTTTATTTGTTTTAGTAAAAGTGTCATGTTAACAAGTGTCGTAGGACATTGGTTAACAATAGTAACAAGAAAGGAGAAAAAAAATTTACTGATTTTAGTGAGGTTATTTTGTGTTTGTATTTAATCCGTGTGCCCAAAGCCCAATGGTTTCATAGAGTGCTCACAATTTTATATTACAAAAGCATTAAAAAACACACATACATATATAGTTTCTTTAATGGTGTAAGTTAGATTCTTTAATTAAAATCAACTACATGATTGTATTGATTAATGCAACACAAATAGTATTTTATCTTCTCTTAGAAAAATAAAAAAAATTAATTATTTAATTTATTAGTCAATACAGCCATAAGGTTGAATTTAATTAAGAACACTAAGGTACGACTTTATTTTTTGGGGTGCAAAGGTGCGACTTCTAAAAAGTAAAAACCAATACTTAAATTTTGTCTAAACCAAGACGTTCAGGGTTTAAATTATTCATATTGTCTTCTCTTTGTTGGAAATATTTTAGTGAATAAATAAGTTTTGATATAGTAAATAATATCCCCAATAATTAGCAAGGATATAAAATAAAAAGAAGTTTAAAACAATCTCACAATGCTATAGAATCAAGATGCAAAAGCATTGTCCTTAAAGGTTGATTCATGCCATCTGGAGTAAAACTCAGCGCGATTGATTTTTTTGGCCAAACAACCCCTAGGATTATACTATAGTGTCAACATTCATAATGGACGCACTTTCACTCACAAAGGTTAAAGAACAACCTTCTATTGCCTTTCTTTAGAACAAATATATATTGTAGAAAAATATGTGGGAGAGAAAAAGAATAGAAATTATATATTTATAAATATAGAGTGGTCAAAAGACTTATAGGAAAGGGTGTAGTGATGGTTATTAGATAGGCTACTCATGACAATAATAACTTATAATTATTGGTAAATAATAACTCATAAAAGCCCAACAGCTATATTATCCATTATTGTACAACGACTATTTTTCTCATAATTGCCAACGTCTATTTTACTTATACATTAACAACAGCCAAAAAATAAATAATAATAAAAATGTTTGGAACACACACTCACACCAACACTCTTAACCCTAACTGCCTCTTGCGGCTAGAGGTTTATAGAAATATCATGTCTTGCTTATAGGACAAGTCTTTCTCCCCCCTTAATACTTTCCTTGTTAAATGCAGAGAGCCAGAAGCACAAGTATTGGTTGGGACTTGGGAACATCCGAGCATGAAAAGTAGAGGTGGGAGACCTTCGCAAAATTGTTAACAACAGCAGCGTTCAACACCAGAAGCTAGCTATGGAAATGACTCTAGTGAAAATATGGGGAGCTCAAAATGGAGTGACCGCTAAAGACATAGTATACAACATTTTACTGTTCAAGTTCAGTGATCCTACTGACAAGGTTTGGATGCTATATAATATATAGCCCATGCTCTTTCAATAAAAACTTCGTTGTGTTGCTGGAGGCTATAAAAGTTCTTGTGGGGATTAAAAGTTCCAAGAGGCGAGGCTAATGGAATTCCCTATTATGCTTTGCAAGGGATTAATAAATTCTATGATAAATTAGTTCTAGTGGGAAAAAGTGAGAAAAAGAAAAATGATTGAATGAAAAGGGACAAACAATGCAGTGTTGGGGCCATATTGTGAATACTATATATTAGCCAAGAGTAGTATTCGACCAAAACAAACCCACACACACAGCACACAGCACACAGCACACATGCATAAATAAACCTTAATGGTTTAATACTAGAGTAAGTTATAATTTATAAATATATTGTATATAAAATTGTCAAATTTGTTTGAAAATGGTTATATAGTTTTTTTGATAATTTGATAGTTAGAATGGAAAGAAGAAATTTCAATCTTGAATGTCTCGAAAATACCAAGAGATGCCAGCCAATTGAAAATAATTAATTATCTAAAGCTTAGTTAACATTTCTATCTTCTGTGATGCAGAAATGATTATTTGTTTTATACAATGAAAACATGAGCTCTCATATTCTTAATTGAGGTCATATTCCCAACGATATATATTTGTTTTTTAAATTGCATTCAACTGTTTTAGTCTATCTTAAAAAACTTTTGATTTTGAATAAGTCATATTTAGTAGATGGTCAATGATTTGAAAATATAAGATTAAACAAAGGATTCTTTTGAAAATTAAAAAAAAATTAGAGTCCCATCCCAAAAATATTGTGAATTATGAAAGGAATATATAGCTTCATGTTTAGTTTTTATTTTTATTTTTACTAAATTTATGTCTAGTTAATAATCTTTTTTATTTATTGGTGTGTATATTAAATAAGTATATGATAAGACCTGATTAAATCATGGGTGCCCCATCCTCGCATTGCGTTGAGACATGAGCAGGAAAGGTAGAGGTGAAGTGATGGAATTATGCCTTCATTAATGAAATGATCCCAATATGAGAGAAAGAGAAAGATAGTTTTGGAGATAAGCAGTAGAAATGTAATATATATATATATATATATACAGGCCCACACTTTTGGGACAAATTGGAGCAAGATGGGCCATGTAAGGAAGACAAATCCATTCTCTAAAGAAGACCCGTGCGAGAGAAAAGGAGAGGATGATAGATTAGGGACAGGGCAAAGGAGTTTTGCCATTCCTACTCTAGAGAGAGATACTATATATGAGACAAATATGAGATAGCAATAGCATCACTAATACAAGAGCATTTTGAAACTAGGCCCACACCTTATATTTATTGGTCCAAAATCAATAAAATTTTGGCAAAAATACTATTTTGGTCTCTACATTTTGAGATTATTGTCAATTTGGCTCCGACTTTTAACTCATTAATGAAAATTGACTACAAATTAAAAATAATAAGTATCAAATTGACTGCTATTAAAATGTAAAGACCAAATTGATAATAATCCCAAAACGTAAGGACCGAAATTGTATTTTTGCCTAAATTTCTTTGTTGTTTAGAAAGGAAAAAAAAAAAAAAGAAAAAAGATTAAGGCTATGTTTGGTTGGGTGGAACGGTAGGGAAGAGAAGAGAAAAGAATAAGTGAGGGAAAGGGAAAAAAAAGTTATTTCTTTTATGTGTATTTGAATGAATAAAGGAATAGAGAGAAGAGAGAAAGAATAAGAAAAATAACAATAAGAGTTTATTTTACGATTCTATCCTTATAAAGGAGGGATAGGAAAAAAGGAAAGGGAAATAAATATTTCCTTTGTGTATTTGGATGAAGAAGGGAAGAGAAAGAAGAGGGAAAGAATAAGAAAAATAATAATAAGAGTTTATTTTACAATTCTATTCTTATAAATTATTAATTAATAATTTATTATAAGGATATAAATGTAATCTCACAAAAATTTAAAACTCTCAAAGGGTATACAAGTAATTTTATGGATTTGGAGGGAAAGTAAAAAAAATAAATATTGGTGAACCCATGGAAACAATTTCTCTCCATTCTCCTCTTTTTCCTTTCAATGAAACAAAGGATTATAAGTCTTTTCTTTTCTCATTCCCCTCCTTTCACCCAACAAAACTTAGTGGATGGAAAAGTAGAGAGATAACTTTTTTTTTTTTTGAGAGGAAAAATAAGATGATATAAAATGTGGTTTGTATAAATTTATTATTGTGTCCATTTACATTAAACAAATTATAGTTTTTAAAAAAATTGATGTTAACATTAAAATTTAAAAAAAAAAAAAGGAAAAAAAAAACCCTAAACATTAAAGTTGAAAAGAAATTAAAAAATAAATAAATAAATAAAGAGAAGAAGAAGAAGAGAAGCCAATGTTAAACACAAGTGGTATGAAATGGGTAATTTTCCATCAAACCTCCTCTTTCCTCCACATTTTCTCCCCAAATTAGAGAGATTCCAAAATCACCCCAAATGTTGGGCGGGTGAGAAAACTCATCAGCCCTACTATTTTCTCTCCCATTTTCCCCCTCAACCAAATACCCCTAGCATATTACTTTTGCTTCACTCTTCTCTCCCCCATTTACTATCCACAATAATCATCCCCAACTAAACGAGCACTAAGATTATTTCCAATGAAATCAATATATATATATATATATTTTTTTTTTAATTTGCCTTTAATAAACTCACCACCCCTTATCAAACTGGTGTGAAGCATAGCTACAATATACTCTATTTTTGCTAAATAATTTTTTTCAAAATTTTCTATTATATCAAAAATACCATTTTAGAGTTACTATTAATTTTGTCTATACATTTTGGTAGTAGCTAATTTGGTCAATTTTGTTTTCAATCGCAATCAATTTAGCTTTTATAGTCAACTCATTAATAGAAATTGACTATAAGTTAAAAATAACAAAAACTAAATTAACCATTACCAAGATGTATGACTAAAATAGTATTTTTACTCTTTAAAAAAAAATCCTCCACCCTCACCTGCCTCTTTCTCTCTATTTCTACAGTATCATAAAGAATATGAAAAGCATATTTAAATAAAATAAAAATAAAATAAGAGAGGGCTTGGTGTGTATTTAATAATAAGTACCTTTCTAAAAAAATAAGTACCTTTTTTTTTTTTTTTGAAAAAACCTAATTTTTTTATTTAAAAAAATAGACTTTCTAACCAAAAATAAGGTAAAGACATGACCCGAGCTTAACGGTCACGGGATAAACAATAAAATCAAATATTACCGTGATTTTTTTTTTTTTTTTGGAGAAGAAGTATTACAATGATTTAAATGCATTCACCGAGTCAATTGACATTATGGTGGCGCCTAAAATCTCAAATACTACTTTCTCTCACCTTTTCATTCTCATTTTCCTATTGGCCAAAATCCTTTTTGCTAATTTTTTCCTTTCTGAGCATTTTACTATTTCCCTTTTAAAGTTCACCATTTTTTCAATCTTCCGAAACGTCCCCACTTCTTTCTTGTGTAGAAAAGGTGATGATGGTGTTTTTTTTTGGGTCAAAATATAAGTAATATATTTTAATTTAATAATATATATATATATATATATATAGAACTCTTCGAATACTTACTTAATCTCTAAAATATATTGTTCCTCTTTGCCTCTTTGGTAATATTAAAGAGGTTAGGAACTTAGAAGTATAATTTAACAAATTATATGTTTATAGGAAATAATAATAATAAAATCTAACAAATTACATGCTGCCTTTTGAAACTTCTAAAGGATCAAAATCTGAATAGTTTATTATTATGGAATGTCACACGATGGTAGAATATTCCAAGTGACCCCAAAATGAAAATCAAAAGCCACTGCTTACGCATTATGTATTTTTTTTTTTTTAAATAATAGCAAGAATGAAATTAATATGCACCTAAAGTCCACCACCACCAAGAGCATAAGCAAAGACTACTGTGCTTTTGGATTGGACAATATAAGGAGCATTCTGCTTGGATAATAACCATTTCAGCTAATGATAATAATAACATCTTGGCTTTACTTGTGAGTTACCATACAATATCTTTCAGACACATCCAAAGCAACCTTGCCTGCGTGTTCTTTGAAGTTTGAGCACCTAAATTTAAGTGAATTTGACTAATGAGTACCTAACTGGGCATCAATTTTTTTGGACTGTCTCTTTCTGAGTCTTATTTACTGTTTCCTTCCTTACAGTAACTAGCATTTATTGGTGTGTCACAGAACAAAGGTTTTTCTTTGTTGGTTGTCATGTTCCCCAAGAGCCAAAGATTCTCCATTTCTTGAATTTATTTCTTTATATTAAATCTTAATCAAATCAAATGGGTACCCCTGGTTTCTAGTTTTAACTTTCAAGTTCATTTGTCTCACTTGGCTCCTTCCTTATGGCCTCGTAGTCGTAGACAGCCATTCCAGAGAAAGTTCCAAAAATGCTCCATGTGATGATGGTGTGGTGGCTTTAGTAGTGGTCTCCTAAAACAGCATTCTTTGAGATTTGAGAATACTTGAATTCTTGTTAACTTTTTTTTTTCTTGGTGTTTCATGAAAAATTTTGATTTGGTTTTTACTCAATGGTTCTTTAGTTTTTGAGTTGTTGGATTTCTATAAGCAAGAAAGTGTAGGGATAATGTTGGTATCAAGATACCCTTTTCCGCTTTCAATGATGGGAAAAGGATGGATAATGGCAATGGAAAGTGATGTGCTTTTGAGATTGAAGAATGTGGGAATAAAGTTGAAGTGAAAGGTGTTTGAAGCTTTTGGAGCCTAATTAGCTAGAAAAAGGAAAAGAAAATAAGGGGATAATATGCCAACGGTGTGGTTCTCTCTGAAGAAGTCTTTACACTGCAAATCAGAACCGTCAGATGTTCATGACCCAAAATCAAGGAAGCAGTTGAGCACAATCTTGACTAGAAAAGCAGGAAGGTCAGGGTGTTCAAGGTCTATAGCAAATCTCAAAGATGTCATCCATGGAAGTAAGAGACACTTAGAGAAGCCACCAAGTTGTAGTCCAAGATCTATTGGGAGTAGTGAGTTCCTCAACCCAATAGCCCATGAAGTAATTTTGAGTAACTCAAGGTGTGAGCTCAAAATCAGTGGTTTTGGTGGTTTCCAAGAAGGGTTTGGTGGTGGTGGTGGTGTTAATAGTGGTGGTGGTGGTAGTGGTGGTGTTCTTAGTGCTAATGGTAGCAATGGTGGTAGTGGTTCAACTTTTGTGGGTACTTTAAGGCCTGGGACACCTGGGCCTGGTGGACACCCAACAATGCACTACTTTAATCCTTCTGTTAGGACCTCAGCAACTCCTCCAAGGAAATCTCCTTTTCTTGTATCAGATAGAGAAGGGTCTGGCATTTTTGGTGGTGGTGGCATCCATTCAAGCAATAGGGTCTCTCTTGAGACAGATTCTAATGGGTCTTCTACAGTGACTTGCCATAAGTGTGGTGAGCAGTTCAGCAAATGGGAAGCTGCTGAAGCTCATCATCTCTCCAAGCATGCTGGTAAAGAAACCCAAACCCTTATTTAGATTTCCATTTTATTCCTTGTTGCTGTCTTCATTCTGGTTATCCCAAACTTTTTCATTGGTACTTTCTTTTTTTTTTTTTTTTTGTTTGAGGAACTGGTACTTTCTAAATTTTGGTGAGGTATTTTCCTCTTTTTGCTTTGCCTCCTGACCACAAAATCCGTACTTTGAGATACAAAGGAATCTTTTACAAATGTGAGCTTCCTTTTCAGCTTTATGTCCAGTGAGTGTTTGCCTGGTTTATCTCCTTTTTGATTTGGAACTAGATTCTGGATTCACCTGCAATTTTTACCTTCCAGAATTTAAAAAAAAAAAAAAAAAAAAAAAACTCCTTCATTTTTTATGGACTGAGAGAAGCCTGTCTAATTAGAACCATGTCTTTCTTTTTGCAATATTGTAGCTGTAACGTCTAAATTTTCTATTTGTTTCAGTTGAAAGCTAGCAATATCTCAGTACTGTATCATGAGTAGTTTGTCTTTTTCATTATTCACCCAAAAGTTGCTTGCATGTTGAGGGTTTGTTCTAATGTTCTTACATTCTTCAGTTCCATATCTGTTTCCTGAAGTTTTTTTTTGGAATTTTGAAATTGCTAAGGTTTAAAGGGTGACAGCAGCTCACTATTTATTCTTTTTGACAGTTACTGAACTTGTGGAAGGTGACTCATCTAGGAAAATTGTTGAAATTATATGCCGGACAAGCTGGTTAAAGTCAGAAAACCATTGTGGTCGGATTGAGAGAGTTTTGAAAGTTCATAATATGCAAAAAACTCTTGCTCGATTCGAAGAATATAGGGAGATGGTGAAAATCAAAGCCAGCAAACTCCCCAAGAAACATCCCCGGTGCCTCGCTGATGGTAATGAACTTTTGAGGTTCTATGGCACAACTGTGGTGTGCTCTCTTGGTCTAAATGGTTCCTCAAGTCTATGTATATCAGAAAGATGCTGTGTTTGTCGAATTATTAGAAATGGATTCTCTGCCAAGAAGGAGCTCAAGGGTGGAATAGGGGTTTTCACAACTTCTACAAGTGGAAGAGCTTTTGAATCTATTGAAATTCTTGAGGAAGAACCAGCTGCAAGGAAAGCTTTAATAGTCTGCAGAGTAATTGCTGGGAGGGTCCATAGGCCTTTGGAAAATATACAAGAAATGGCTGGACAAACAGGATTTGATTCTTTGGCTGGTAAAGTGGGTCTTTATTCAAATATTGAGGAGCTTTATTTGCTCAATTCTAGAGCTCTCCTTCCTTGCTTTGTGGTAATATGCAAACCTTGAAGAAAGATAAAAGATGCTTTACATTATCACATTGAAGTTATGTGAATCTGTTTTGGTTATTCTAGAAATTTTGTCTAGAGGTTTTCCCCCTTCTTTGTTGTGGAAGGAATTTGATTTTTCTTTCTATCCTCTATTCAATTTCAAATATATTAAAGATTTGTACTTCCTCTTTATTCAATGCATGTTGTTGTTAATGCAGAAATCAATACCAAACTGTATATATTCTGGATCATGTTTAAAGTCAATACTGCACAAACAAAACATTTTGTAGCTACTTGTAGACATGCCTAAGGGTAGCTAGCATTGGGATGTTGAGAAAGGAAGTTTAAGTGAAAAGGTCTATCACCAATTATTTGAATAAGTACTGAAACATTCAAGAATGAAAGATTTTATATTTTAGTACTGGTGAAATCATGGCATAATATAATGAAAGATGCCTTCTTTGAAAATCATTTGAAATCATTTATTAATTTCATGAAACAATTTGAGTCTTTTGATTATGATATTTATTGAATTATTCAGATGCACATGGCAGTGTCAAGTTGCTCAAACTAACATAGTTTTTTTAAATTTTTATATTCATGTCATAATGAATAAGTATCCAAATCTCAGGTGTTAGCTTGAAAATCAGTGCTAATGGTGATTAAATCTATAATGTTGGAATAATATAAAAGTAATATAAGGCAAAGACTTAATGAGTTTTGAAAAAAGATGCCAGCTTGAATTTTGTGCATCAAAATGCAAAACTAAACAGAATCAATTGTTTACCCTATATATTAACTAGCCATACAACAATTGGAGACAGGGTACCAAAAAAACCACTAAATTAATGAACTCAAACTTAGACTCCATTTTTCTTTTTTTAAAAATTTATAATGACAGCATCTCAGTTATAGATAGAAGGGTCATGGAACCATCGTGATATAAGGGAGGCTTAGTGGCTTAAGAAGATAAGACTCTTATTGGCATTTTTTTGTATTTCAGTATGCATACTTCAAATTTATAAGTAAATGATAGCCACAAGCATTATTCTTTGTGAAAGGGGCATGTGGATGTGGTCCTTGTTGGAGGGTTATGCTTCAAAGGTTAACCAGAAGACAAAAACCAAGGATCAAAAGTTATATTGCTAACATTCCGGACATATCTTGTGTCACTTCAAAAATTGTCACTTTTAATTTTGTGCTGTAAATGCTGTGTGTTACTCTTTAATTATCAGGTTTTCTTTCCTCTGGAGCTCAAGGATTCTGTTGGCTCGGGAGCATCTAAAATTTAAGATAAGGTCAGGGACCCATCTCTCTCTCAGTCTCTATCTTACAGTTTTATAGTGGCAAGTTTTATTGTTCACTTTTGAAAGGCCTTCAAGGACCTCCACCTGGATATGTATTGCTGATTTCATTTCCTTGCTGATCTGTACAATGCATTTAAAGCTCTCTGGCACATGCATCTCATTAATGTATGCTAACCTAACCTAACAACTCTTGTCTGAATTTTTGTACCGAACGAATTGAATTGGTATTCATTTTCAGTCTTGAATGTTTAGATGGGGTAGTTTGGTAGCAGATGAGCACAAATGAAAGATATTTAGTGCAGTTTCAATGACTCCTTGATTTAGACACTCCATCTGTTGGGCTGGCACTTTGCTGTGTCATACAAAGATTTAATCTTCTGCACTGGCTAGAAACCAGTATAAATATTTTATGCAAACATCACCTAGAGAGGTTGGCTAAATAAACAAATACAACTAAAGAATCCTAGTGTATAAAATCACAATAGGAAGCCTTCAAACCAGGACTCAAATAGAATAGGAGCACAAAGATATATGAGAAGTACCATCTAATGATTTTCTATAGTTTGGTCTTGCTTCTTCCTGAGTCAACTAATAACAACCTGTTTTATTTATTTTCTCTCTGAACTTAAACTTACTGGAATAAACAAACTAACCCTCTGCACATTGTGTTCACATTTCTAGATGATTAGAATGGTACTTGCAAATTGCAATAACCCTTGAAACTAAAAATGGTGGGCCAAGTAGATAGCTCAAAGTGGCCTAGGCTATAACTGAAATATGGTCCTACTTAGATCAATAAGAGACAATAAATCCAAAATCACCTCGGGGAACAAACGTAGAACTTTGTTAATTAAGTTGAGCTAGTCTTTTGACTAAAGCTGCGTAGCCTGAATATAATTGTTCTGCATTAATTTCCAACCTATTGGCATGTAGAGCAATTTCTTTGTATTATTCTTATATTCTTGCTAGATCTTGTTCTTATTGTTCCGCAATAATTTCCACAACTATTGACTTGTAAAATGACTTCCTCGTATTATTCTGATATCCTTGTTAGATGTTGTTATTGCTATGCTGCAACACATCATCAATTCAATCTAATGTATTAGCTACTTTTAGGCAGATATGGCTGCCTTTGGCACTTAAAAAGCATCTTATGGCCATTCAATTCTTGCAGCCTAAACTCAAACAAATTTTAAGACTAGTAATTAATGTGTTTTGATAATGACCTACTAACCCAACATTTGTTAGTTGAAAGTTCAAATCAACATGAAGGTATAGGTTAATTCGGATCTAGAATCAACGCCTACAAAGTCAGCTCATAACCGCATATCATGTCTACAATCAATTTGCATCCAGGCGCACGTATTCCGATCATTAATAATAGCTTTGAATTTTTTGAAACTGGGACATCAGAAAACGACACATACCAATATCAAGCTTGAATCTGATCATTTGATTTTTCTCTTTGATTTATTTCTACCAACAATAAAGTTACATCTTTTTATTTCAAAAGTTCAGTTTTTTTAACTATAGCAAAAAACATTACTCAACATTTTGAGATAGAAAGCCATAATCTAGACAGGAAGTGATTGTCTGATGTATTATGTCTTCTACTCCATACTTGTAATTGAAACCCAAATTTCTTAGCTTCTTCGAAGAAATTTCAGGAGGTACTAGATCGTTTTCATTCTCCACCGACCTGCATATGTAAGGGTATCATAGGAAATCTCAAAGTCCCCATTGATATATCATTTCACTTCAAAATTAAAATAGAAAAATAAAAGGAGCTACCTAATATGTGAGCTGGAGTACTCCTCAGCTAGGAGCTCAACCAACTTGGACATTTTACAATTTTGGGCACAGCATATATATCGACCTTCTGCTTTAGCATGCGCCATAAGGAACATGTGGGCACTGCATATATCTTCGACGTGAACTAAAGAAATCGACCCCATCCTTGTGTTCACGGCAGACAATATCCCAAAGAACTCAGGGTCACCTATATAGATCATCAATTCCACATGCTTAAACATCTTTACTTTGTTTGTACATGCAGTTTTTTCCCTTGAAGAGTTTTAGGTATGCATTTGATGTAAAGCAAATAAGTTTTAAACTCAGATTTATTTGAACTGAGATATTTTGGACTTGTGTGGACTACTGTACATTAGGATATCTCAGAAATTAGTTGGAGAAGTAGGTTACTAAAGTGTTTTGGAAGTATTGATGTTTTTAGTCATTGTAGATAAGGTATTGAATGTCCTCATATTGACATTGCCTCTGCCTCTGGTAATCAAGTTATTTCTTTTGTTCTGGACTTGTAGAGAGCAGTAAGCCATTGAGTAATATGTAATGAGATTATATTTTCTTTTCTATAAATGATAAATTTATTTGCAGAAAAACACAAAACACAGTAAAGGCGTACAAGAGTAAAACTGAAAGAAATCAGAACCTAAAGAAATTGTAGCATGTTGAACTTAGAGCTCATAAGATAATTGCAAAATCACCTGTTATTGGTGACAAGAGAACTCGAATGCTCGATGGGACATCAAAAGTGAGGAATGGGCCACCAACGGTAGTTGTTATCACTGATACAAGATCAATGTCATTCTCATTTGCAAATTTAAATGCTGCTTCCTCCGATAGAAGCTTCGAAAGGATATAAACCTATGAAACCAAAATCCCCCACAGTAGATGATTGTACAACTACTACGTGCACAACAATGTCGACAATAAAAGAGGGAGGGGGAACATTACCCATCCGTTTGTTTTTGTCTTCCACACATGATCAACATGAGTTTGGCAAGATTCATCAACAATAGGTCTCCAATTGCCACTGCTGTCTTTGGCAGTTATAGTACTAATGGAAGATGTGAAGACAACCCTTTTCACAGATTTCGATTTCAAGCAGGCTTTAAGAAGGTTTAAGGTTCCTTTTATTGTAGGGTCTATGATATTTGTTTGAACATAAGTCTCTTCAAATTCAGAAAAGAACCAAAGTGTTAAATTGTTAACTGAAAAGTTTTAGATAGCTTGGTAATTTGTTCTCATGGGATTACCTATGTCTTCATTTGCAAGAACACTAAATTTCATGGAAGCTGCCACGTGAAACACACCATCACAGCCCTTTACAGCCTCATCGAAGCTCCCTTCTTCTTGCAAATCAGCTCGGAACAATCTCAACCGGTTACTGCTCGGCCACAAGGATAATAGGTATAATGACTTTGCTGAGATAAATTAGGAAACCATTTAGCCTACTTATAATAACTCTTAATTACAAGAAGATGAAATAGATGTACAGATATCTGATTTCAAACAAAGGGGGAAAAGGCAATTTGAATTGGTAACGAACTGGATAGTACTTGTTATTGCAGCTACATGATCAACTCAATAGATTGACCACTACACCAAATACTTTGTGACAAGGAGTACAATTTCTTGTATACAGTAATGAGATGTGCATGATATATAAATAAATCTTGGTCTGGAGGTTCTATAATCACTTAAACCTTTTGTTAGTGGAACTTTCCCTACACATCTAGGAGTAAATTAGTTTCTTTATGGAGCAGAAAGCCTCTGGCTCTACGAGTTCTACCAGGAGAATGAATTTTCAGCGAGCCAGACCTTTACTAATCAGCAATTCTTCAAGCTACTAGACATATGTTACCCCCAGTTATAAATATATGTTACAATAATTCTAGAGCCTTCGTAGATGATAAAGTTTTTATCTTTTCCAAAAAAAACAAAGGATGATAAAGTAATGCAAGTGAATGGCCCAAATAACAACTCATAAAAATCTGTCAACTAAATTATTGTAGAAAGTGTTACAAAAATTATTGGTCCTGTAATCTTATTAGCTATACTATTATTTAAGGAGTTTTTCTTGTTTGGATTCTTCATTTTTTAGTTAAAAAATACCCCTACATCTCTATGTTTAAGTAGAGACAAAACTAAAGGACAATCTGATAAAAATGCAACTCTAACTTCTACTAAAACATTGTTTAAAAAATAAGACCACTCTCTTATTAATTTTTCAAATTATTTTATTCACTTATAAATTAAGGAGAATGAATTTTCAGCGAGCCAGACCTTTACTAATCAGCAATTCTTCAAGCTACTAGACATATGTTACCCCCAGTTATAAATATATGTTACAATAATTCTAGAGCCTTCGTAGATGATAAAGTTTTTATCTTTTCCAAAAAAAACAAAGGATGATAAAGTAATGCAAGTGAATGGCCCAAATAACAACTCATAAAAATCTGTCAACTAAATTATTGTAGAAAGTGTTACAAAAATTATTGGTCCTGTAATCTTATTAGCTATACTATTATTTAAGGAGTTTTTCTTGTTTGGATTCTTCATTTTTTAGTTAAAAAATACCCCTACATCTCTATGTTTAAGTAGAGACAAAACTAAAGGACAATCTGATAAAAATGCAACTCTAACTTCTACTAAAACATTGTTTAAAAAATAAGACCACTCTCTTATTAATTTTTCAAATTATTTTATTCACTTATAAATTAAATTTTCAAAATAAAAATTATATATATATATATATAAAATAATATACTGATTCGTTTATTTTACCTCTATTTTTTTTTTTTACATAAAGAATAGAAGAAAGTGCTGTCAACTTGCCTCCACAAAGGTGAAGATTAGAAGGGCAGAGAGACATTTCCAGGAATGAGTCATTCCCAAGCGGTTTCTGCTGGAGAAGATATGGTTATGGAACAAAAAGGATTCCCCCAGGAACCAGGTGAAGTAGAGGAGATAGATGAAGTAGAAACTCAAAATCAACGTCAGACTGATGGCACGCAGGATTCAAATTCTGATGGTAAGAGTAAGTGCTCTCTCTTTTTCTCTCTTTGGCTGCAGTCATACTGACACCGGGCTTGCAAATGAGTTTTCAAATATCTTATGTGTCCGATCATTCTAACTTGCAAATATTGCATTTGTGAAGTTGGCTAAAATGTGACACACGGACACAAATGATAATTGTTGCAGGTACAATTGGAAATGAGCCATCAGCCATACATGGGAATTTGGTGCACACATAATGTACCCTCCTACTCCCACACCTCTCATCCATGAGAAGGTATTTAATGAAACAATTTCGTAAGACTTCTTTCTCACAACATATGAAATAAATATGTGAGGAACTCTTTTTTTTTTTTTTTTTTGGTAAACAGACGATTCATTACACAAACTAAAACAAGACAACAGGTTCAGAGCAATGCCTAGAAAAGAACATGCCAGAAAAATCATCCATAACTACAGACAAAATGTCCTCAGGCGGACTAAGAAAGGAAAGAAAATCAATGTCTTGATCAACGCCCCTCCTAGCAAGAACATCCGCACACCGGTTAGCTTGACGATAGCAATGTTTAAATTGAATCTGGTGGAATTGAGTCACCAACTGCTTGCAGTCATCCAAAATAGGAGATATGACGTTGTTCTCATACCTTAAATTAAGAAAGACATCCACAATTGCTTTCGCATCAAGCTCTACAATCAAAGAAGGAACCTGTAAATTATGGCAGAGAATTAAGCCATCCCTTAGACCCCATAATTCAGCCATAAAGCTGTTTGTTGCACCAATACGCCTCGAGAACCCAGCCATCCATTCGCCCCGCTCATCTCTAACAACTCCTCCACACCCTGCTGAACCTGAGAGAGTAGAGAGAGCTCCGTCTGTGTTCAGCTTCGCCCATCCCTCTGGTGGTCTTTCCCAACGAATTCTCTTAATAACATTCCGGGTTGGGCCTCTAGGAGAGTGAACGCAATACAAAAAATCTTCAGTTTGGCTGCTTATCTCGGCAGCCAGCCTTGGATTTTGAGGCTTCCTGTTAAAAACAAGATTGTTTCTGCTTTTCCAAACATTCCAAATAGCAAAAGGAAAGATCATATTCCAAGGAGGCTTTCCATCAATGAGACTTTTATACATCCTTCCATTTGTATTCAGCCACTCTTGCAGATTTGCATTCCAAAAGTCTTGGTTTGTAGCTTGAACTCCCAGGTGGCGCCAAACAGATTGCACAGAGGAACAATCTCTGAGAGGATCAAGGATTGATTCTGGTTCCCTTAGACAAACAGGACACATCACATCATTAACCACTCCCCTACGCACCAAGCAACTTTTCACTCCGATACTATTGTGAGAGCACATCCAAAGAAAGGTCTTAATACGAGGCAAAGTTTTAGCTTTCCAAATCCAACCAGCAGAAAAAGAAGGGGCTGGCACAGTCTCCATAGCATAACTATAGGCACTTTTAAGGTCAAAATTGCCTCTAGGATTCCCTGCCCATGATAGCTTGTCTCTACCTCTACCTGTCAAGGATAGCGGAGTGGCTTGAATCATCATCTTAATGTCTATAGGAAGGTCAAATGGGATTTGATCCCAATCCCATCTTGTGTCCTTAATAATATCCTTTACTTCCAAAACTTCAGCTCCCCTAGGAAGTGGACCTTGAATGAGCTGCCGAAGGGGTCCCTTCTCTGTCCAGTTACTTTACCAAAGGTGTAAAGTGCTATCTCTACCTATTGCTCATCTACTGCCATTAGTAAAAACCTCCATGCCTTTTTTCATTGCTCTCCAAGTTTGAGAACATGGCAGCCTATTAGCACTGATGGTATTAACTCTCCTTTGATTGCAATACTTCATTCTAAGCACTTCAACCCAAGGTTTGCCCCTCTCCGTGTGGAATATCCAATTGAGTTTAGCAAGCAACGCAACATTTCTGCCCTTGGCTGCTTGCAGACCCAATCCTCCTGCCTCCTTAGGTTTGTCCACCTTATGCCAACCAACCCAATGGATTTTTTTCGCTGCATCAGATGATCCCCATAAAAAATTCCGGTTAACCCGGTCTATACCATCCAGGATTTTCTGAGGAAGATAAACACCTTGCATGACATAAGAAGGAATAGTGGCTGAAGAAGCTTGAATAAGGACCGAGCGACCAGCCAAGGAAAGCATGTTAGCTTTCCACCCTGCTAACTTTTGCTTAACTCTATCCAAAATGAAGTTGAAATCTTGAGTAGAGGTTCTTGTGTGCTTTATAGGGAATCCTAAGTACTTACCAAGGTTGGGTGTGGAAGTAAATCCTAAGATATCACAAAGCGACTCATGGGTATCCCTATCCACATTTGGAGAGAAATACACTTTCGACTTGGACTCACTTATAGTTTGACCCGAAACACTACAAAATTCATCCAAAACATCCCAAAATACACTTTCGACTTGGACTCACATATGTTGTGAAAATATATTTTATAAAACTGCCACATAAGATAATTTTTCCTCATGCGTGGTCTACTTCAAATATATATTGAGTTAATTGACTCCCTATACACCATCCCATGGGTCATCAATCACAAAAACACGACTGCCTCCTTAGAATTGAGCAACAACATTATGTGCCTGTAAAGTAATGAAGGGTTTGAATGGATTTTAACTTTTTTTTTTTAATTTTAATTTTTTTTTAATTTTTTTTTTCTCTATTAAATTTTATACAAAATGACCCTGGTCCTTTACCACTTGAACCAAGACTTGGGTGGCATTCTGCAACTTGCAAGGATCTTTGCTTTATCAAATCCATATTAAAATAGTACAAACCTACTGGTATATAGGAGTTATATAAAATGCTTAAAATTTTTCTTTTATGTTGGCTCATAAGTTGAAACTCTCTTTTAAAAAAAAATTACCAAAAAATAATTTATGGGGCCTTAAATGTTTTAAATTCTCCCGTAAGTCAAATGCATACGTATGCACATTCTCAAAAAAAAAAAAATGCATACGTATGTATGCAATAAATATTGGCCACCTACAACCTCAAGCATGTATTTAATTAACGAAATGACTTTTTCAAGTACTAAAAAAATTTCATCCCAAATTATGTATATATAAAAAAATAAAAAAAAATCATCATGTGGTTCAATTCAACAGCATGTGGTTCAAATCATCATGTGGAGGGATCAAGTTTTGTCTCCTTGAAAGGTACCATAGATTAGAATGATAGAGTGGACTCCCAACATATAATTGCAAGATAGGCTTTCACGTTCGGTGAGGAATTGAATGATTCAAGTTCAAGAATGATCGAAGCTCCCCAATACCAACCAAGCTTTTAATGTATTTGAATCTAATTAGCTCATTTTAAAAGTTAAAAGAGAAACTTATGACTAGAATTTGAAAAAAAAAAAAATGATATTGGATTCCATGGTCTAGCTGAAATGGAAAAACAAAAACATAAAAAAGGTCCATGAATATAGTTTATAAATTCACTTGTTCTTAGTGTTCTAAGGTTTTTTTTTTTTTTCTTCGTAAAAGGTTGTTCTAAGGAAAAACTCATGTTCTCATATTCACAAAAAGGCATAAAATAATGACCTAAACATGTTGCTAAGATAATTTTCAAAAAGTGTTATAAAATTATCGTTTAGAAACGCAGCCAATATCCAATATCATGTTTTGAGGTTTTCTTTTTCCACTTTCAACCACCCAAAAAAAGAAAAAAAGAAAAAGGAAAATCTGCTTTGTTATCTTGTTTTCTGAGAACAGTTTGTTAACTTAATTACCAACCATAATGTTCTTAATTTCTTAGCCTAATCTATAAGATTGTTCTACCTTGGCATGAAATTTTGTCATGCTAATTGAGAATTTATGTCACATAATTTGCAAGAAAATGGTTAATCAGTTGATAGTGCAAAGTCAAAGCGTGACCTCCATGCCATGCCATGCCAAAACAAATTCCTATAAAGCCACACCGAAATTTCTAATATGGACCAAAAAAAAAAAAATTCTTGCAACTATATGCTCTATATATAGTTTAATACACAACTAATAGTCAGCAATTTCATCTATAAAAAAAATCAGCAATTAAACCTTTTCTTCTCTCATGTTTTCAATCATTTCCATTTCAACTAAGCTGGATTCAAAGCTCAAATCTCTCTCCTTAATAGTAGCAGTAATCAAACCAGAAGCTCACATACACACTCTCTCTCTTTCTCTTTCTTATTAGCAAATCTATAAGCAAGCCAAAAACATCAAAAAATGAAGAAAAAGAGCAAAAGGAGGAGTTTTGAGTAAGAGTTGCTGACCAGGATCTCGGACAGTGGCATGAACCTTGTAGCCTCTGTCAAGGAGAGTCTTAACCAACCAAGACCCAATATAGCCTGTTGCACCAGTAACACAGTATGTTGGAACCCTCTCCCTCTCTCTATTGCCCTCCAAATTTTCTTCTTGGCTCTCCATTTCCTTAAAACTGTCTCACTCCAATAGAAACCTCTCTTATAAATTCATTCTGGTCTATTGTCTATGATGAGGGAATTATATAACATTAATGATGGTGAAAGTTCCCATTAGTCATAATTGCATAAGATTGTTTATATTTTATATTTATAAACTACTGTATTAAATTAAGAACAACCAGACAGGTGTAGCATATATCCGGGTCATATTAAAAAAAAAAACAAAAACAAAAACAAAAACAAAAAAGAATTAAGAATATTTGCGGGTCATAATAGTACATGTCATATTAAAAGTGATATGGCTGATTAAGATGGTAATGCAATTATTCTCAAAAAAAATATATGGTGATGCAACTACATCATAGGATAAACATTAACAAATTTGGAGATTATAATGGTCCATGTCATCAATGCATGCCTTTCACGTGTTAAATTACCAGAAGAAAATAACAAAATAGATATATTCAAAATAAGTTAGAATGGATTATGGAATATAAAAACCGAAACTAGTAAAATCTTACTTAAATAAAAACTTCTGTCTTTGATAAAACATGAAAAAAAAAAAAAAAACTACTGTCTTTGTTACAAGCTTGAAAATAAAACTGTCTGAAGAGTTACAAGATTACAAAGTAAAAACTTTATTTGAAACTGAAAGGTTACAAGATTCTATCTGAAGGGAAGGGTTACAGGATTACAAGAGAGGAAGGATTACAAAAGTCTTTCTGAGGGAGAGAGGGCTATCTTCTTTTTGGGATTTAAACTTGGAAACTAGAACTTTAGAGAATTTGGACCTTAAATTTGAACTTGTCTTTTGTCTTCAAAGTCTGTCCTTTTTATAGATGAAATGAACCATGGTAAGTCTTCAAAAGTAACCTAAGTTAGTAAAGTTAACTCAAGTTAATTTGTTGGTGGAAACTTGTAAAATATTGTGGAAATTACTATTGAGCAGTAGTTTGTCTGAGAATCTATCAGTCTCTTTTCACATATGCTAATAAACAGTAGACGCATGCTTATGAACATTTGTCTGGAATGTCTTGGATTTGTCTTAAAGTTATTCACGTGTATTGGTGAATAGTGATCTGTTGCAATGAATAGTGATCTGTCATTGATGAATAATAATCTGTCATAGTTGTCTGTCCTTTCTGTTTTCTGTTAATAGCTATAGTAGCTATTATGTTATTATGTCTGTTAGTTAGACTCTTGTAATAATCACTACTTGAATACACTATCATTGCTGACCTTGTATTCTGAAGGGATGTTGCCTCAATTGAGATGCCTTCATGCTCTATCTAAAATCTTTAATAAAGATTTCTGTTTTAGCAAAATTTGGTTTGACATTTTAGCCTTAGAATGGCTATCTTGCTTGCTAGACAATTGACCGTTAATTTTAAAATTAACAAATTAATATAGTGCAAGTACGCCTTAGCTAAAGGCCTTCATGCAACTGGTGATCAAATCTAGGCATTGTAGTTTCAAATACTTCTGAAGGGGTTTATCCAAAGGGTTCTATTAGAAGGCTATCTATTTCTGAGAGGGATTCAAATATTTATGAGAAGGACTTTGTTAAATTGAGTAAAATCTTAGCATAAAATCTTTCTGAAAACAAACTTTAAACAAACTATATGTATTTCAAATAATATGTATATGCTTAAGTGCTACTGGGTAGAACTTATAGTGTCATCTACCTTTGGATTTGTAGTAATCTCATCATTGTCTGTTATTGGCTCATCAGTATTTTTGTCCTTAAATATTGAGATTTCTTTCAGCAAGTGTATATCTTTAGAGATTGGGGGTAGGATGAACTTAAAAAATACTTCGGTTTCCAATATATTATTATATTTTCCATTGTCTGTCGTGGAAAAATGATAAAGTAAAGCCAAAAAAGGATTCCCCAAAATAACTTTAGAGGACAACTTGTCTACTGAGAAGAAAGGTGTTCTGAAATTGATTCCATTATTATATATGTAGGTCTTTGTCAATTTATTACTTATTTTAAGTTTATCACCGTTAGCCTGAGTTAAGTTGTCTGTTGTTGATTCATAATATTTGAAAGGTATCAATCCTTTTTGTATACAATTCATGTCAGCACCGGAATCAACAAGTGCAATAACTGTTAACGAGAATTCTTTATGAAAAACCAGAGTTATTTCAGTATACCGCTTCTAGAATATCATTTTGTCAATTATATTTAAAAATTCTTCTTTATGTTCATCTTTATAAAAACTTTTATCCGTATAATTATTTCTGTCAGGAAGAGAGGAGTCTGTCAAGGGTTCATTAGCATATCTAATTCTATCCTTACACTAATTACTTGTGCAGCTATTTGCTCAATCATGTCTTTTAAAATGAAATTTTCTGATTTTAATTCTTTTCTTAGATTATTAATATTTGTTTGTAAATCTGTTACTGTTACAAGTTTACTAGGTTTAAATCTATCAGTAATTTTTGCAAAATTATAGGTTGACTTATAATCTTTCAAATCTATCAGTTTGAGTTAAAGATTCTTTTAGTTTAGACAAATAATCCTTCTTAGACTGTAAATCCGGAAGTTTGTTTATTAAATCCATTATTATATCTTCTTGTTTTGTTAAAACACTTATTTTTAATTTTCTTTTACAATAACAGTTATCAGGATTATTGCAATTACATAATTTAACTCTTCCATTATCTGAAGAAATATCCATTGATGATGAGGTGATATCATAATTATCTATCTAGTGAATTTCATTATCTATTTCATCATTATCTGTCTATTCTAGTATACTTAATAATTATCTTTTAACTTTCTTGATATGTCAAGTTTATTTATCTTTCTTTGAAAGTTACAGTATCTACTAGTGTGTCCTTTTTTACCACATTTGAAGCAAACAATGTCATTCTCTCTATATCTATCACGTTTCTTTCTTTTGGACTCTTCTCTCTTTTCTTTAGACCTACTTTTATTATATCTTCTATTATTGGTTTTATATTTGTCAACATCTTTCTTTTCTTTCTTTCTTTTTCTAGAGGGAGCAATCAACTGATCAAAGCCATATTGCTCACAAAAAATTCCTAGCTCCTTTTTAGCATATCTTTTTTCTTTCTCTATTTGATTTTTTAGCCTTAAATCATTACACAACCATAGACCTGTTTTATTAATTGAGGATATTATGTCACCATATGTTAAGCTAGGATAGTCTATAGTTCCATCATTATTAGCCATATCAAGTCTAACTTTTTGAGCAAAGAAATAAGGTAGACCAGCAATAAATTTTTCTTTCCAGTAGGATTGTTGACAATCATTTCTACTTAAAACTTTTGAAATAAAAACATATTTATACCATCTAAAGTCTGAAAGTTGTGGGTATCTTAAATTAATTAAAACATCTGAAACTCTTTATTTATATTGATTAGGATCCCCAATAAAGTGTTTAGTTATAGTAAAAATTAAAGTATTGACTACATCTTGTGAAGGCCTTTCTATCTGTCATTATAACACTTCCATCTATTTCTCTTTTAATAGCTGTCAATATTTGATTTTTGTCATCATTATTTAAATAGTGATCCCACCAGCCTTTCAATTGGCCAGTAAAACCGGTGACAATTAAATGGGCTCTCTGGTGGTCTGATTTTCCATGATTCATATAAACATTAGTGAGCAAAGTCATTTCATGTAAAAGATTTATTATTTCATATTCTGACATTCCACCAATATTCCACTCATATATTAAATCTAGCAAATAAGATGAATTAACAAAAGTATGTCTTTCTTCAAATTGTAAATCAGGGGGAGTAGGTTTAGGATACCAATTCTTTTGGGATATATTTCTTCAATCCTTCCTTTTTTGCAATCTGGTAATGAAGATGCTAAAGTTAATTTATTAATTTGTAATTTATCTATAAATTGTGATTCTAAATTATCTATGTCTGATGAGTCTGTCAAATCTGTCAATTGATTGTTTTCTGATTCTTCATCCTCTGAAAACTCAGTTCTTCCTATTGTATTTATCGTCATATTTTTGTTTTTTAGTGGCTCCATGTCTTTTTGTGATTCTAGTTTCATTAAGTCTAACTTCTTATTTATTTCATTAAGTAGATCATCAGTTTTCTTTGTCATAGGTCTCTTTAAAGGTGATCTAAGGTGAGGAGGTATTTCATAGGGGATAAACAAAGGGGTATTAGACTCATTTTCATTTTTTATGGAAGTAGAAGGGGGTGTTATTCTGTCTTCTATATCTTGTAACTTTTAACCAATTGATTTTAGATATATATTAGTATAATTATTCTGTTGAATTATACTATCTAGGTTCTTATTATCATCATTTAGACTAGGTCTTTTAATAGGAGTAGCCAACACTTGGACTCCACTACTTTGATTCAATATAATTGATTCAAAGTGTGGATAAGTTTGGTACACCTTTTCATGATTTTCTATCTTCGTCCATGACAATGTTTTTTCTATCACACTTATCTTTTCGTTATGATAGTCCAAAAAGTCAGAGAAACTAAAGTGTGTCTGCAAGTCTGTCACCATTTCATAATATTTAGTTCTTAAATTATTCCTTTCTTGTTCATTATATTCTTCAAAAAACTATATATATATTTTTTTGTCAATCTTCTCAAGGTTTAAGTAATCATGTTTTAGTAATTCCTTATCTAAAACATTAATTCATCTGTCATGATTTGTGAATCCTAATATGTCTATTTGAGTAGGAGAATCAGGTTGAGGTTGGGGCTCATAAAGGGCTTGATGAACATTAGGGGTCAGTTATGTGGTTTCTGTAGGATAATAGGCTGGTTCTGTCTGGGTTAAGGTTCTTTTAGTGTTTATAGGAGGAAAGTGTATAAATGGAGGGAGATTTTGGGGAGGTAAAGGTCTGGAATCAGAGAAAGATGTCCTAGAGTAGAAGGAGCTTCTAGGGGTAAACATCATAAGGGTCTTTCTACCTGAAGATTTATTGGGTCTAATAAGGCTGTCGGTTTGTCTGTCATTATTATTGAAAGAAATAATAACTGTACCGTCTATCTTTTGTGCTATGAAGTCTGGTTTTGTGTTTTCTATCTTTGGTGTGGGAGCAATGGCCTGTATTTGCCATCGTTCGGGAAGGTTTATGTCTTTCCATTTTATCTGTTGGGGTACACGAAGTCTACTATTTGGGGTTGAGGCTTGAAGAAGGAGAGTATGTCCTTTAGGGGATGGTTCTACCATGGATTGAGGGTCAATGGTGGTTTTCACAAGTTTATAATAAATCCTATAAATAATAGCTAAAGATTCTAAGCCTTCTTTCATATAATAACCATATGTTTTTACATTCAAAGTTAAAGCACCCATAATATTTCTGTCAGATAAACTAAAAGCAAAATTAGGATAACAATTACAATATACTAGTCCATTATGTAAACTTGTTTCCATCATTCCTAAAAGTGAGTCATTAAATCTTAAATGTCTATCATTTCTTAAACAAAGTAAAACACTTGTATTTAAAGCTTCTCTTGTTAATGGTTTTACAGCTACCTAAACCAAACCAACATGTAAAAAGACATATTTTTCTCTATGTCGTTTAATTGAGTCTATTGAAAATAACTGAATTGTTTCATATTCATTAAATAAAGAGTAAGTTCTTTCAACAATTTTTATAGTGTAGTCTGTCATGAAGGATAATTTAGAAAAAGAAGTCTGTCTGTAGATTTTATCAATTCTTTCTGTCAGTATATTCCATTTATTCCGTTCTAACAAATTCCTGTCTATATCTTTCATGCTATATTGCTCAAAAATTAACTATTCTATCATTTTCCATGTCCAGATTAGTGTGCGCCTAACCTAAATGTGTCCTAGCAACAGATGATGAGCGACTAAACATATTCATTCTATTTCCAAGCAATTAATAATTACTGGCAGAACTATTACTAACCAATGGTATCCTTGCTATCAGGACCACCTCCTCGAGAAACTCCATTATGGGACCACCCAAACAACGCCTGTTCGTCGACTAACAAAAAACAGGCTAACCAACATGAAACTATAGCCTGTTGCACCAGTAACACAGTATGTTGGAACCCTCTCCCTCTCACTATTGCCCTCCAAAATTTCTTCTTGGCTTTCTATTTCCTTAAAACTGTGTCACTCCAATAGAAACCTCTCTTATAAATCTTTCATTCTGGTCTATTGTCTATGATAGTGGCAAAGCTAGGATTTTAGTCTAGAGGGGCAAAATTTTTTAAAAAAAAATATTAAAATTAAAATTAATCTAAAAAATAGTAATCAATAATCATAATAAAATAAATAAACAATTGTAAGAAAATATGAATATATTTCATAGTATTAAAATAAATAAACAAAAATAACCAATTCATATCTACTACAAATTTTACAAACTGATGTGGTAAAAATGTGATTAATGTTACTTGTACGTTTTTAGACCCCTTAAACACAACCAAATTAACTTAGTTATTTAGTCAAGGATTAACTTGGGTAAATTATTCAAATCTAGGTTAACACATGTAAACATATCATTGAACAGTGCGGAAAATAAAAAACACAACGATATGATAACCCAGAAAACCAAACCCGTAAAAAATCTGGAGAGATTTAACCTACTATCTTCAAGGTAAAACAATCCACTATAAAAGAATTGAAGTTTACACAATAACAACTTAGACCACTAACATCCTATTGCTACCTGAGTAGGAAACTTCTACCACGACCACATGACACTCTGAGTTCACGGACTACTTTTTTAAGCTCCAAGTACTCCCACTTGTGTTTTCTTTATGTCTTTATGCAGCAACTGAACGATCATCAAGCCCTTGACATAATTTTGATTCTTGATAACCCTAAATATATGTGAAGGCAAACACCTCAGATCTCATAAGAGATTCACATACACAGCATAAACAACAACTATAAAACATGGCTAGGATTTTTCCTTTTATATTTAAGGAAACATAAAACCCTACACGTCATATGGCTTGGGCTGATTGGAAAATTTTGCAGAAAAAAATCTGCACAAGTTTCGATCAATCGAGCCTGACAAATTTGCACATAAATCTTGCAATACACTCATTCTAACTTTACAAACAAATACACTTTGAGCAAGTCTAAAACAAGACTAAACGTTTTGATCTGGTTTGCCAACATTACAAAATGAAGTTCTAATACATTTAAACCTAAAGTCTTAAAACTTAACATTACTTAAACAATATAATGAATATATGTTTGAAATTATTTTTCGTGATTGGTGAGATGCAATTTATAAGACATAAGTAGTAAAATTATAAGATTTCTAAATCACTCAATATTAAAATGTCGTGAAAAGTATTACAGTGAAAATGCGAAAATAATAATATTAAACAAAAAGAAAAAATAAGAATAGGTGCAAGACAGACAAAAGCTGCTTCTAAGAATGGTAAAATTGGTCAAAAGGTTACATAGTTTGGTATTTGAGAATAATTTCTTTTTCCTTTCTTTTTCCTGGATCACTTTCAAGTGGGTGTCCTTTTTTTTCTTTTTCTTTTTTTCTTGTTTTCTTTTTTCTCCTGGGTCACTTTCAAGTGGCTGTCTTCTTTCTTTCTTTCTTTCTTTTTTTCTTTTTTTTTTATGTCAAGGAGTAACTAGAGTAGGTTACACATGCAAGAATATTTTAGGAGTCAGGTGCCCCCCTAGCCCCCTTTGGCTCCGCCCCATGATGAGGGAATTATATAACATTAACGATGGTGAAAGTTCCATTAGTCATAATTGCATAAGATTGTTTATATTTTATATTTAACTACTGTATTAAATTAAGAACAACTAGACAGTGTAGCATATATCCGGGTCATATTAAAAAAAACAAAAAAACAAAACAAAACAAAACACAACAAAAAAGAATTAAGCATATTTGCGGGTCATAATAGTACATTTCATATTAAATGTGATAATGGCTGACTAAGATGGTAATGCAATTACATCATAGGATAAACATTAACAAATTTGGAGATTATGATGGTCTATGTCATCAATGCATGCCTTCACATGTTAAATTATCTTTGCCATTTGTACGGATTCATCTGACGGCAAAGATGTTAGGGACAGAAGATTTTTTGGTGGCTGTAAAATAAGAGGGACACAGACATGTGTTTAGTTTTAGATATGTATCTGCATTTTGATGTTTCCAGCGCAGGGACACAGTCCCAACCTTCATCTAAGTATAGTTAATTTGAATAGAATAGAAATATTGTATTAGGAGTACATGCATTTTTTATGGGTTTGATCTTTAATTTCTTAACCATGTAAAGCTAAAACAAGTTTTGTGTGTGACTGTCAATGCATGCGAGTCCGTGACATCAACACGGGCTGCCACCCTGTCAAGCGTTGAGATTTCTTTTCTTTTTTTTTTTTTTTTTTTTTTGAATTTCTCACGTCAAAAGATCCAATTGAGCTAATTAGTAATATAGAACATGGAATTTATACTTTCTGTAACATATACATATTTTATTTACTTTAAAATTTGAAAAATATATAAAAATTTTAGCATAAAATATAGGAAAAAATAAAAATAGAAATAGAAATATATATATTACATATTTTATTTAAAAAATACTATATTTGTTAGATTAAATATCCCTTAAATATTTTCCAATTAAATAGCATATATATGTCATCTTATATAATTGTGTTTGATACTTTCTTTTTGAAACCGTGTTTGATACTTTCAGAAACGAAGTAATTCATGATATTCTTTCTCAAAAAAAAAAAAAAAGTAGTTTAAAATATTGCATGTATAAATATACACACAATATAATATATATATATATATATATATGTATGTATGTATGTATGTATAACACTAAAATGCGGCTATTTCATCTAGTTTAACTACGGACCTCACCAGAGTTGTTTTAGTTGTACCAAGATAAAAGTCGAATTTTGGCTGGAAAATAAATAACGGCCAATACAAAAAAAAAAAAAAAAAAAAAANAAAGTAGTTTAAAATATTGCATGTATAAATATACACACAATATAATATATATATATATATATATATATGTATGTATGTATGTATGTATAACACTAAAATGCGGCTATTTCATCTAGTTTAACTACCGACCTCACCAGAGTTGTTTTAGTTGTACCAAGATAAAAGTCAAATTTTGGCTGGAAAATAAAAAACGGCCAATACAAAAAATAAAGAAAAAAAAAAACAAAATCAGTGGGTACAAGTACACCATTGGCCACGCTGGGCCATTTGGTAATATTATTCTAATAATCTTGTTTGTATTTTTTAAAAATATATATAAGTGTAAAAATATATAAAAATACGTGTAATGTTATTTAAATATTAAAATTATTGTTTAAACAACTATAACAAATAAGCATAAATTTCAAATTTTTACAGCTGCAAAACTTGAAATGCACTTTTTGACTTTTGTTCCCTTAAAGATAAGTACAAATAGTAATTTTAATTTTTATTACCACTTCCATGATATCTTTCAAAAAGGAATACAGGCAATACGCCTCAGGTTTGCTATTTTTTTTTTAATTATTATTAGATTATCATTTAAATACATAAATTATCATTTAAATACATAAATTATCTACTATTATCAATAAATTGACTTGTAACTTCATGCATATGTATAAATATATTTAAGAATATATAATAAGATGCATAATATAATTCCTATATATATAATTTAAATACTACTGATAGTCATTTTTATATTTTGTTAACTCTATAAAAAAAAAAAATTGTAAGGACATTATTAAGTATAAAATGTAAATTGTTCATTGTGGGGGGAAAAGTGTCCAGCCCAACATAATGGGCCGAAAGCCCATAGGAGAGCTATTTTGCGACCGAGAAGAAGGAGATGGAAAAGGCAGGGCCCATCTGGAAGTGGGACCCTCAGAAGGAAGAATTATTACAATCCGAAAAGGATATCTTCTGTCCGAAGATGTTGTAATCCTCTTACACAAATATTATAAATCAATTGAGTGTGTGAAAGGCCAAAATGACCTTCCGAGGACTCCACCTGATCAAGATAAGCTCTGAGTATGCTGGGAAACGATAAGGATGGAGAAATATCTAAGGGGAAAGCTGCTACTACCGTATTTAATACTCTGCAGCAACTTTTCTGGCCGCATTTATGTGGAAAAGACCCCTGAACAGTGCATCCTAACCTACCGTCACTCACACAGAACTAAAAGAAGGTGCTTGACGTGACATGTACTCAAGCAAACTCATGGATGAGGAACAAGTGGACGATGGAGATGAAGAGAATGGTGGCTATATAAAGGAAGGAGGCTCCTAACGCCAAAAGATGAAGAAAAAGAAGAACAAAAAAGAGAAAGAGAGAACTTGACTGTAACCTAAAACCTTTGTTCATCAGATAAACAATAATATAGCTCTTCGGATTTTCAGGTTTTACGTGTAAATTCATGTTTGTTGTCAATCCAATACTTAACCTAGCTCTTTCACCCATACTCTACAAATTTATTGTTTTGGGCTTTGGCCACAAATCCTAACCCTACATTCATATTTATTTATTTATTTATTATTGTGAAGTACTTTTTTTTTATGATTCATTTATTCTAGACACTTTAATTTTTGTACCTAATAACTAATTTGGATGAATATTTATAATATGGTTTCACATTTGATTCTAAAATTAAGAAATAAAACTCTTTAAGAATAAATAATTTAGAACACATTGTGCAAAATTGAAACTCTAATTTGGAATTCTAATTTGAGTTTCTCTCAGTTTCACCTATTATTATATACTAATATGTAGCCCCATGCTACCGCACGAGAATAGATATATTATTAATTATGAGTTTATTCATGTTTAAAATGCTCAATTAAGTCTAAATTCATTTTATTAACCAGAAAATTTCATTAACAAAACTTAGTAGTATATATATTTTACACAGAAAGATGAACCTTGGTGATAATGTTTATCCAAAAGATCCATTCACACTTTTGAATCTTCAATCTCTATTTGTGATTGAAATTTTCGTAGCTTAAAAAATTTAAAATTATAAAAAAAAAAAATAATAATAATAATAATAAAAAAAACACCCTTAGAGTTAAGAAATTTTCGTAACTTAAAAAATTAAAAATTAAAAATTAAAAAAAATTAAAAAAAAAAAAAACAAAAACACCCTTAGAGTTGTACTCATTTTGTAGTTTTACGATGGGTCATTTTGTAACATAATGGGCATTTGTGTGAAGAAAAAACCTCTGAAGTTCCATGGCTGATAAAAGAAATTCTCCCAATCTCTTTTTATTGAGAGGTGGGTTTGTGCGTGTTTTTATACATCCTTCATAGTTATATTATCATGAAGCAGGTCTAATGGATTTAGATTGATACTACCGATTCTCAAAGCATGAGTGTTTAATGTGTTATAATTTCATCTCATTGGCTTCTACACATGACAGAAAAATTAAAAATAATTAGATTATACACGTGTATAGTAAAATTGGACTCCAATTTCAGATTCTAATTAAACAATTGGAATGATAATATATGATAGTAACAATAATAAGAAAATCAAATAAAATTTTGGATTAAATTGTAACAATCTAAATAAAAAATTCCAATAGAAAGACAGGGTGAAGTGATCCACTCCAAGAAGGTGACCAAACTTGCGTAAATATAGAATAATAAATCTCTTTCCAAAAAATTTAACTTGATCGTAACCTTTACCTTCACTGAAAATTTTAAAATCATAATGACTCCCTACAAAAAGTATCATCTATCGATTCACAGCAGTGCTTTCTTCATTGTTATAGGTGTCAAACCTGAACAAAAAGCCAAATATAAAGATAGTGAATTTTAGGCATAATGTGCATCTAATCACATATTAGCAATTTATAACAAATGTAAAGATGCAAACTTTGTAAGTGAATAGTAAACAAAACTCAGTTTCAAAACCAAGAAAAAAGCACTTTAATCTGAAACTCAGTGCAAATGTAAAGATGCAAATTTTGTAAGCAATTTATAACAAAGATGCAAACTCTGGCTTTACTATCTTTTTGAAAGTAATTCAATGTACCCAAACCAAGTTCTTATCACCGATATTAATCTCTTTGGTTTTCACATTTGACTGCAAAATCAATAAAAAACTTAATTAGCACAGTAACTCACTTGACCTGATACGTAAAAGTGGTTTTAATGAGAATGAGCCCACATACATTTAGCCGCATGATGGAAAATTCAACTTCAATTTCACCGATATTAATCTCTTTGGTTTTCGTGTTTGACTGCAAAATTAAGAAAAAACTTAATTAGCACAGTAACTCACTTGAACCGATACATAGAAGTGGTTTTGATTAGAATGAGCTCACATACATTTAACCACATGATGCAAAATTCAACTTCAATTTTAGATTCTAGACACATGGCATAAAATTAGAACTCTAATTAGGAATACACATGGCACACAATTAGATTTCTAATTTGGAATTCAATTTCACGCTCCCTCTGCTTCACCTATTATTATTATTATTATTATTATTATTATTATTATTATTATTATTATAGATATAGACTAGCATGTAACTCTTGCACAAGTACAATTAAAAATAATCATAAATATATAATTCAAATTAGTTTACACTTTTTTAAAATCATATATTCCTAAAATATGAAATGATTTCCATTATATATACATATATATATGATTTAGAATTTAATCACTTTTAGACTATTCGGTTTTTGAACACAATAATTTACTTATTACAAAAATTAAAAACTTAAACAAACATGTGGCGAAAAATTGGACTAAATTAAAATGCAATTTAGAATCTAATTAGATTGAACTCTTCAATTTTTACACTCAATAATTCAATTGAAACAAAATTAAAAATTTAATTGGATTTTTTTCTAAACTTTGCCTATATATATATATATATAGAATGGTTTCTTAAAAAGAAAATAATAAATTGACATTTTAGCTAGAGATTAGCATATGATTTGATTTGATTTGATCTTTAATGTCTTAACCGTGTAAAACAAAAACATGTTTTTAATCACACAAAAAAAAAATAATAATAATAATAAATAAATAAATAAACTGAAAAAACTAAAACATGTTTTGTTGTGTGACTATCAGACTATGTCATATCATGTGACGTCAACATGGACAGCCCTAGTCACATGCATCCATGTGAGTCCGTAACGTCAACCACTCTCAAGCGTTTAGATTTTTATTTTTCTTTCCTTTTTTTGGTCCTTTTTCAATTTTTTGAAATCTCATCGTCAAAAATGACAATTGAGCTTTTTCTTTTTTTTTCTTTTTATTTTGAGAAGAAAAATGCCAATTAAGCTAGTTATACTTTCTGTAACATATACATATTTTATTTACTTTAAATTTTGAAAAAAAAAATTAGCCTAGAAAAATAGGAATAAAAAAAATAAATAGAAATATATATATGTATACTACAGATTTTATTTAAAAAGTACTATGTTTGTTAGATTTAATATTCCTTCACTATTTTTCAATTAACCTAAGGATATAGGTTTATTTAATATCTTTATATTGGATATAAATTTTGATAAATCTATCTTTGGATTACATATCCTTTATATATGCAAAATTTCTAAAAGATTAAAGATCAATAATTATGCCATCAATTAATTATTAAAATTGCAAGTTTTCACAGTTTAAAATTATACTTAAAAAATAAGTTTATAGATAATATATTAAATAATATCTTCTTGACACAGAATTTGATACATGTTTTAAGAGTGTAAAAAATATGTGATCCAACTATAAGGACACGTTTTGCTACTCAGACCTAAGATGTATGGGATTTTGGCCCAATGAGCCCAATATAATAAATTTGTAAAGAGTGGGTTGGAGAACTAGGCCCTAATGAATTTGACAACAGCTAGTATGGATTTAAAAGATGATCAAATAAGAACAAAGAAAATAGAGCTGAATGAATTCATTATCCGAGGAGATATATAAATCAATAACAGTTGGGTACAAGTACAATTCTGATTGTTACAGTATTCTTTCTCCCGTTTTTCGATCCCCCTTTTTCTCCAGGGGTCTCTTGCATTATATACCTCTCTTTTCACGATCTTGACCCTCCATTTGTTAATCATCCAGGCCACTACTTAAGTGCTTGTCCCATTGGACACCCTCTCTAGCCTTCTGTGAGTTGGGATAGCCTAGGCAACATTGTTTAGGGGTCTTTTTCACATAAATGAGGCTAGAAAAGTAGTTACAGTGCATTTATTGTGGTGGTAACAGCTTTTTCCTTTGATATTTTTGGGTCCCCTTCCTTCTCGTGGGTTCTTGAGGCACATCTCTATCACTGGAGCTTCTTGGAAGGTCATTTTAATCTATGGGATCTACATCTAAATTGTGTTTAGCTTATCCGAGGAGGTATTCCCCCTCAGACCACCATCTCATTTACATCCGGCTCCTTAAGTCCTAAGTCTGAACCACTCATTTCTATTTGTTCGTCCTTGGACTACTCATGCTCTCGACCAAGGTCCAAGGCCTAATATATGATTTGGGCCCTTAACCCTACACCAACGATTAAATGTTCAAAATATGTAGCAATGTTAATTTTTTTAAAGGAATTTTTAGCCTTAAATTACAACCAAGTTTGTAACCAAATTTTGTCACTTTTCAATTTATAGCGTACGTATGTCATCTTATATAATTTTGTAAGATACTTTCAGAAACTGAATAATTCATGATATGAGTATTATTTTATAGAATAATTCATGATATTAGTTAATTAAGTAATTTAATATGTTGCGCGCATGCACACACACACATATATACGTATGTATGAATGTATGTGTAACATTAAAATCTAACCATCCAAATTATTAAAAAAATTAAACTAAATTAAAATAATATGAATATATAGAAAAGATGGGTGGTTAATATAAATGGAAAACATATAATTAAAAAAATATTGATTTTAATAATTCTTTTAGAAATTATAATATACAACTTGGCATAATAATTTAGTGTTGATAAGAGATTAACATTTAAATTTAGTGTTGATAAAGTATTAAAATGTAATATTTGGGTACTTTTGTACAAGAAATTTACATATATATATATATATAAAGATCATTATGATTGTGTGTTATAATTTTTGTTTTGATACATCAATAATTGAGAGTGAGGAAATTTGAACCATGTATGTTTTTATTAGAAATATTAGGAGGTGCCGCTTTTGAGTTACAAGGGTCTTGGTATGTTGTATGTTTAAATATAAAACCATATATAGTTTTAAGAGTATTTGAGATTTCTACTATAAATGGAAGTTTTTTTAAGGAATATTTATGTAAATTAATAAATTTATATTATATTACACATGTTTTATTTACAATGTTTTTAATCCAAACCCTAGAATTCCTTTCTAAGTCCAATTCATTAGAAGGGGAAAAAGGATGTTAAAGATATATATATATAAATATATTTATATATAAGTTGTAATAGTAAATTATTAGATAAACATTTGGGGATTGTGATTTGTGAATATTCTATGGCGAAATTCGAGTAATTTACTATATAGTGGAGGACAGGTTGGAGTACAAACATATGGCCCATGATTTGATCATGAACGGTGGCCCTAATTCCTAGGAGAACATGCGTATTGATTTAACACTTAACAGGTAGTGACCCAAAGGCCCCAGTCCCGACCTCCGTTATAAGAATCACGTTGTTGGTAAGTGATTTGGTCCATTATTTCATTAAAAAATTTATATTTATCTAAAATTGTTAAGTTAATTTTTTTTTTAAACAGAAATTAATTACTGACTTAACAATTTTAAACAAATAGGAGTTTTTTAATGGAATAGTAGACAGATGATGTAGTCCACTAAAAGATCGTATAATTTATCCTTTAAAAGGCCTTAATGATTTTTTCCCCTCATTAATTTCTTTTTGTTTTTATTATTTGAGGTAGTTGAACAACAGTTTTTATTATTTAAATAACAATAACACTTTTTTAAAGCTCAAAAATGTGTTAAAAACACGAGCTGTTTAGACCCTTAAATTAAAGTTACAGCTAGATTGCTTTTATTTTAATTTATCTAAGTGCAGAAATAAGAGTAAATGAAACGCAAACAACCGATACTACTCTAGTGTATAAACAAGAACAACAAATAATAAAAGTAAAGCACAAGAGTAAGGGAAGAAAGAATGCAAACACAAGATAACACGCCGATGTGTTATCGAAGAGGAAATCGAAGAACTCGGAGAAAAATCTCTCCGCCACCCTCCAAGCGGTAATCAATCCACTGTATAATCAGTTGGGATACATGAGTTAGCAAGAGACCCTCCAAGCCTAATCTACCCGATGTACCTAAACTCTCTAAGCTCCTACTTCAACAAGGCTTCTTGGAACCGTGTCTTATCTAACTTTTCGGATCCCGCACTACGCCCGATTGCATCCACCAAGCCTCACCGGCTTCTTTTAGCAAATCCCCAAAACTTCCCACGTTACAAAACACTCTCTACACTCTGAATAAGTGTGGGTTGTGTTTGGGTACTAATCTCCTCTCAAGGTATGACAATGGGAGAGGGATGGAGAAGATGCTACAATGATTTCTCACTAAGGATGAGTAGCTCTCTCTCTAAAAGATGGGTGTGTGTGTTGTAGAAAACCTATCTAGGGTTTTTCTCTCTGAATAGTCTCCTTTACATTTGTGGCTAATGAGGGTATATATAGTATCGATGAAGGGTAAGAAAGTCACTCTTTAAAATCCTCCAAGCAGAATGATTCGTGACTATCTCGCGGGAAGGCCTTACCCGCGAGACACTCGCAAAAACGACAATCTGGCATGACTCTTCAGCTTCCAATCATGTGCTCCTCACATGCCTTTTTCGCGGGAACCCTTCTCACGAACTTCTCACGAGCTAGTCGCGAAATGCACTGATTCTTCAATTAAGCTTGAATCTTCACCAACTTGATGCTAAACCCAATATAATAAAATCCCACAAAATACAAGGAACATAATTAAAGCAAATACAACACATTTTGTCATGAAATAAAACCAACATAAAACATAGTTGTAAATCACAACTTTACACTTTTGACACGTATTTTTATATTATTTAAATACGTATTTTCACAACACTGAAAACTGAATAACAATACTTAAACACTGATATCAAACGAATACTATTTGAAAAAGAATTAGTAGAGAGAAGAGGCGGAGAATTAAAATATAGAAATGTCATTATATATGCAATATTCTTCTATTTTTTTGAGGAAAAACTAAAATATCAATTAGTGTTGAAAAAACAAAACAAAATAAAACACCCAATCATAAAATAAATAAATAAATAATATAATATAACAATAATAAAACAACTTTTTAGGTCAAGCCAAACATCATGACAGCTCCTAAATACCAATTCACAAACTTTTAATGTTTGGTCTCATACGACAATAAAGTGTCATACCAAACATGCAAACACAGATATATGTTTGGTGACTGTGCGGGGAAAATCCAAAAGAGTAGGCCTAAAGGCCCAAAATGTTTCAATCATTTAATAATAGAAGGAAAAGCCAAGACCAAGCATAATGAGCCCAAATAAAAGGGGGTCGACCCAGGCAAAGCTCAGACTGATCACGTGATCCAACCCAGATAAGCCAGAGGGACTGCCATCGCGACTTCCAAGATCTGTCTAATGATCTCCTATTCCTCGGAAATAGTTTAAAGAGCAGACAGACCTCGGAAATACATTTGTAATTGCATTTACAGTTGAAAATCTCATCTCATTTTATTTTATCATCTCAAAAAACTATTTTATCAATTATAACATACTATTTTTCACCACTAGCAGGTGTGATACAATTGATAGGTGGCTGTTGAGACTTCACCACATCCCAGGTTCGAGTTCTCATGAGGACTGTAATTACAATTTCTGAAAGCCCTAAAAACCAATAGAGCCACAATGATTACCACACGCGAGTCCCCTTTTTCCTTTTTTTTTTTAAAAAAATACATACTATTTTTCGATACGACCAACATCCCAAAATTCTATTTTTTTTCCAGTTTATTTAAATATTTTTTTTTATTTTTTATTTTTACTATTTCTCTCTCTCTCTCTCTCTCTCTCTCTCTCTTTTCCTTTTCGTCTCTCTCCATCAACCTCTGGCACAAGAGTAGATAAGGAAATTAACAAAGGAAAAAGAAAAGAAAAAAAAAGAAAAGAAAAGAAAAGAAAGACCTTCAAATATGTGTTAAACAGTTAAAATTACCAGTCATATACTTTTCAAATTGAACAGAAAGCTTTGATATTTTGCCAACAATCTCACCAAACGCCTTGTACTATACACTTGCTGCACTGAATTCTCTGTCTGCAACTTCCTGAGAGAGCACCACAGGAGTCTCAGCCACATCACTCCTCTCTTCAGCTTCACTCTTCTCATCCCCTTCACTATTCTTGATCATCAATAGTACAAGCATGACATGCTAGGTGGGAAATCTTTTTTTCCATGTTCGCGTGAAAAAAATGATTATTTTTATTTGAAATTGATCAATTTCCTAATTCAAATTACATTTTACAAATTTAAAAGAGTATAGGTCACCAAATTATTTAAAATTTTAAATAACATGACAATTTGTACGATCCATAAAATAAATATTAACCATATAAAATAGATAAAATGTTAAAATGCAAAATTCACATTCAAAATTTTTTTAAAATTCATTTTAGTCTTCTAATTTTGCTTTCGTTCATTTCAGTTCTCTAAGTTTTAGATTTATTCAATTAAGGCATTTCTATTAACTTTTGTTAAAATATTTTGGAAAAAAAATCTGGAAAATATTTTTCAATAATTAATTGAATTTTTTAATTTAAAAAGTTGGAAAATTAATCACAACATATAACAAAAATTAATGAAAAAAACCTTAATTAAATAAACTTGAAAGTTAGAGAATAAAATAATGATAGCAAAATTAGAAAATTGGAATGAATTTTGGAGAAACATAAAAGGTGGATTTTACATTTTGCCTAGATAAGATGAAAAAGATTTAAAATAAAGAGGTTGAAGATTCCCCACCTCTCGTCACCCACATATGGACAAGAAATTTAAGAAACTATACATCTTTTAATTAGCACCCAAAAAGAGTGATAAAATAAAAATTAAAAAATCACCCTCTTCCCCCCCCCCCCCTTCCTTTTTTTTTTTTTTTTTGCTTTTTTAATTTTTTAGGCATTTTCAACTTAAAGTAATTATAAATTTATATAGGCATTGAAATTTTCACCCTCCCTCTTCCTTTTGTGTCATGAAGGGCCCTAAATGAGGTGAATGACATCCACATAAGTGAGTGTAACTTTTCTAAA